>NC_089746.1:63151511-63171511 GCF_040412425.1 Macrobrachium rosenbergii | reverse complement strand
GAGAGAGTAATTATATCTTGCTGTAAAAAATTAAAGACAAAAGTAAAATAATGATCTTAAACACAGAGGTAAAACTTTCAGAGCAGAAAAAAATCCCGTCAAGCATAAGAAGTTGGGAATATTGAGCATTCTCAAAATTCTTTGCTGCTGAGGCACAACTTCGAAGCATCTGATGGCGAGTCGCTGGAAAACCTCCTCAGCATGATCACAGTGCACTTGAAATGTTTGAGGCAATGGAATGCATAAGATAATGCACTATGGCACAAGGTTCCAAAAACAATGAAGAATAGGCGGCGGCATCTGAGTAATGATACTTCTTTTAGAAATGTCGATGTTACCGATTTGGTAACAAAAAAAAAAATGTAATTATGTAGGCTGGCGTTCCCCAGTGCTCGTATGTTCAGTCGCGCAAAGAAGGTCACTTCTTTTAGAAATGTCGATGTTACCGATTGGTAAAATAAAAATGTAATTATGTAAAGCTGGCGTTCCCTATTACTCGTATGTTCAGTCGTGCAAGGAAGTTCACAAGAGTTTGAGGAGTGGGCGCTTGGCATTTCAATGGTGCTTCTCTATATACAAGCTTAGGGGTGTAGCGTGCACTTCACAAGCAAAATCATACCGGCTTGAATTATTGAACGTCTGTGTTAAACTGAAGTAGGCATGGGTCTGATATGCAATTGTGTACCTTAGTTTCGTTCTGAAGTCTCCAGATGAAATGCTGCATCACGATTGTTGGAAGTGGAAGGAATTTCCATTCCTGAGAATTCCATTCAAAAATTTGTCAATAAGAATTCAAGACTGGCGTCGTTTGAGAAATGAATATAAAGAATTCACAGCTGTCTTCGCGACACAGAAATTTACCTTCCAGATGGAGTTATGCATTTCTGACTAAGCGTTGTAGTTTTCGTATTAGTATTAGATAGACGTAGGGCATAACAGCTCCTGTGTAGATCAGAAAAAAAAATTCATTATTTGAATTTGTTTTTGGTGTGAGTCATTTCCATAACCATGAGCATTTGCCCATTTCTATGTAAATTTTTTAAAGGAAGGAAGCCCTTGATTGTTTTTCTGTTTGGATGTATGTTTACGTATCAACCTAAATTTTGCAAAATGCCTATAGATAAAAAATATTATGATAAAATTACATAGATCACATGCAAATCATCCTCAATTCATGTAGACAAAATTTTGTTAATCTCTCTCAGTTTATTGGGAAAATTGATTTCGTTATGAAAAAAAAAGGTTTTGACGTTGCTTCCTATTTTGCACCACATGCATTTTGCCCTGCAACCAGTAATATTGGGCTGCACTAGTAAGAAAAATACGTTCGGATGCATCTGTTTGGAAAATATATTGTTTACCAAAATTACCATATGGATGAATTCGTACACAATAATATGATTGTTTATGAAACTTACTGAATCGTGAATGGGGCTTTTTGGATGCCATTGGCTCTGGAAAGTAAAAAAAAAGGTGCAAATAAGATTATTATTATTATTATTATTATTATTATTATTATTATTATTATTATTATTATTATTATTATTATTATTATTGTAAAATTAGGAAAAAGACCTTCTTTAATACAGGTTTTGTAAAAAAAAATGGTAGTTTCAACAGCATTTTATATAGTAAACGCTCAATTCGTCTTATCAAGAAAAGCAACTGATAAGACGAATTGAGCGTTTACTATATAAAAATAAATGCTGTTGAAACTGCCATTTTGTGTAACAAAACCTGTATTATTATTATTATTATTATTATTATTATTATTATTATTATTATTATTATTATTATTATTATGCACTGGGCCATGTTTATACAGCTGATTAAATTCCATGCAATAGAATGTCCATATGACATAAAAGAGGAAATTTATATTGAAATTTATAATTATTATTATTATTATTATTATTATTATTATTATTATTATTATTATTATTATTATTATTTTATTATTACTACGAGTTTTGTAGCCCATTCCATGAAAGGGAGGTTTTACAGAAAAGCAATGAATGAAGTTTCAATATAAATTTCCCCTCTTATGGCAAATGGACATTCTATTGCATGGAATTGAATCAGCTTTATAACGTGACCTAGCGCGTAATAATAATAATAATAATAATAATAATAATAATAATAATAATAATAATAATAATAATAATAATAATAATAATAATAATAATAATTTTCAATATAAATTTCCTCTTATGTGGCATATGGACATTCTGTTGCATGGAATTTAATCAGCTGCATAAAGATGACCTAGTGAATAATAATAATAATAATAATAATAATAATAATAATAATAATAATAATAATAATAATAATAATAATAAATTTCATCAGGCTCTATATTATTATTATTTCTCCTTTTCCTTCTCAGCATTCATAGACGATGGTGGAGACGGAAGTAAAGGAAATACCACAGCGGTATTCTTACTCTCAGGAACAATTCACCTGTCAGCGTTTGATGTGCGCGGATGTTCAAACCAACAGTTTATCGCAGTAAAAATACTGTTGCCACGATCTAACTAATGCTAGGTGTCCTATCAATTTGTTTTACATAAACATGTTTTCGTCGCTCCCTTCATAAATTATCAACAACGGCAGCGCCCGATGTCATTAATTACTGATAAACATTACGAGATGCACGCGGATAAATTATCAGTTGCGTACACACGTGATTATCGCTGCAGGATTTCGGGAATAGTCAAACGAGAGCCAGTTTGTACTTCAAAGGACGCCGTTCAGCAGTTATTTGGCCATAAATCGGCACTTTCCCATTACATACGTACTTCATTCATACACTTTTATAATACTAAATTGGAGGTGGATGTTTTTAAGTATGTCGTTCTACCAGGTCACAGTCAGAACGCAAGGACAGTAGCCTTAGCTCAAAGAAAGGAAAATGGGACTAACATAATGCGGGAGGCAAGGTTGTCTGGGGTGGGACCATTCTTTTCGGCCCAAGAATGTAAATTTAAACATCCTCCGGGGAAATAACGTTTCCTTTCCAAGAAACAAGGTCGCCACCCAAACAGATAGTCTTCTCTATAATCCCATTACAACGTATTACTAAGAAAACCAATGCATTTATCTTGGATCTGAGTTTATCGGCGTTGCTTTAAGCAGGAAATGATCTGTCTGTTTCGTATGTGTAAAATTCGTTGTGAAACGAATTCGATATTGCCAACTACCCTATTGTATACTCTACTTCTCGAAACATATCAAGTTATAGGGTAAGACTAGGCCATGTCTCTTCACGGACTTCATATCCAACTATTTCTCGGATTAGGATATTGAAATAAATTTTTGTTGCTTTCTAAAGTTACACTCTAATAGAGAGTGCATATGGAAGAAGAAATTTTCTCCCGTACATTTCACTTGTACATTTGAAAACCAAACAAGCTCCGAAATCTACGGAGACCCTCCCTTGGTTATACAATGATTAAATGATGGGCCAAATAGGTCACCTAATTGCCATACATCATCCTTAAAGGCCTCATAAATGTACGTATTTTCAACAGATGAGTTCGTGAGACTTTTCATTTGTTTCACGGGGATAGTTTAAGATAGCATTTCAACAAACAAAATTCCTTAAGTGTTTCCTTAACGAATGCTTCTGAAGATCATCATCTTCGTCGTTAGAAATAGGAAGTTTCCACCATTCACAGTTCATTTTTATATCATGTTTCTCTGAAGATTTGTGATCAGTTTATGAAAGTAGTAATAACGAAGACAGCTAAAGGGAAAGCGTAGTAAAGAATTAAAGACTTTTCTTATTGTGAAAAAGAAATGTTTTTACCACTTACTTTTCTGCTGTCATTTCTGCCGTAAGTTTATGAGTCGATAAGGTTTTTGCTGATAGTAATACTTAAGATAACATTTTAAGGGACATCTATTTTCTTTTTGCCTACTAAAATCATTTAATAAATTTGGTTATATTCAAATTTTTTTTTTAATGATATTACTTCTGAAACTGAGTGGCGTTTTATTGAGAATAAATTGGAAAACATATTCCCGAAAGTGGAGACATTCCATGCATTCTGCGCTGGATCTATCTTTAAATTGAATCAGTAACTCTTTGGAGAATAGCACAGTACTCGACAAAATTTCATTCCTTTTGAAATAACTGAAAGTTCGTGGATGTGTATCTAAAAACGTACTCGCCATTTTATTGAAGTCGTCAATCTAGCTTTTAGAAATCGGGTGACTACTTTAATTTCTTTTAAAACCTTGTCGGTTTTCAGTCAGCTGATCACATTTCACTAATGTATGGAAACACAACAGCCACGCTGATGAGCTGGCAGCCTTTCTGACATAGCTCCCTATCTTTTTCTGGACACTGTCTCCTTAACTGCCTTATTCGTCTTTTCCTCTCCGACCGGCCAATGAAGAATCAGAGGAATTTATTTCTGGTGATAGAAATTCATTCTATAATGTGGTTCGGATCCCACAATAAGTTGTAGGTCCCGTTGCTAAGTAACCAATTGGTTCTTAGCCACGCAAAATAAATCTAATCCTTCGGGACAGCCCTAGGAGAGGTGTTAATCAGCTCAGTGGTCTGGTTAAACTAAGGTATACTTAACTTTTTGAGAGATACGTATGTTTTTGTAATAACCACAATGCCCTCTTAACTAATCGAATTTTTCCCACTTTTTAAATACGCTTACCACTTCGAAGCCTTAGATCCAGATGCAAGAATGTAAAGTAATTATGATGTCCGTAGGGCGATGCGAACCTGCATCCATAGTGTCAGAATGAGGTCACATTACCGACTCTGGACGCTCAGTGGTCTGGTTAAACTAAGGTATACTTAACTTTTTCTTCCCTGATCCTGACGTTTATTTATTTATTATTTATTATTTTTTTTTGTACCTAAGTACAAATATCCACCATCACTATCTCCTGACTCAACAAATTTCGAATCTCATAATTTCCCTTTCTTTACTATAACACTCAAACCTGTTTATCGGCCTTCCCTCGTTCCCTCTCTGTGCAAATGGTTGGGATGAATGAAAGCCCTCTGTTGCTTGTCCATATTCACTGTTTGGCTTTCTCGTAGAATGTTCAGTCGGCAGTTTGCTCATATTCCTTTTGTGTTCAGACTGTTTAGATCCCCTCCAATACCGGAAAATAATTCACTACTCTTGCAGGTATTATTAAAACTTTCAATACCAGGGCTACTGGCTTTAAGATATATCATTTATCCCATGTTTTGGCATGCAGTCATTCAATCTAAAGCACTATATCGTAACTGTGCAAGATTCGAAGATTTCACGTTGCTCTGACCTTTTATTTGATTACCAATTTGTCAATAAAAAGATTAAGTTGAACCTACTAATGCATTAGCAAGCAATCTTAAAACGAAAGCGGTACAGGCTTTTTTAATCTTCCATTGGATTTCGGAGTTTTTTAAATTTGGACTGAGATCAGGCTGGATGCAGGTTAAGTTCTCCCATGATTTGAGAACATGTTCCTTTAAAATACCCAGAAAGGCGTGCCACTGACAAGGAGCAACGCAAGGAATTTTCGTTGTTCGTCCTGGAGCAAATTACTGAAAGAGCTTGGTTCAAATCCGCACAGAAGGAAGAAGAAGCACTTAGATTTTGTTGCTGATCTGGTGCTGATTCTGGATCGTGGTTTTATTATAAGATTCGAAGGGGACCTGGCTCTCATTTCTTTACACGAAGACTGTGAGAACAGAACGGTTAAGATGAATCCTTGATGAAGAAGAGATTCTGAATTCTTTCTCGCGAAAACATCTGGTGATGCGTTTTTCTCATCAATTGAATAACTGTTCAGTGGAGACAGAGGTAGGAGAAGCTGAAGAGACCTTTAATGAGGGATTCCATCTGCCCTGAAATTCTCATCCAATTCAGGAACTTTCCTAAAAAGATTATTTCTGGGCTTCCATAACCTCGCCATTAAACATTCCCAACTGGCATTTAGGTTCTTACAATGCAGTTAACAGGTGATTGTGCATTTTGTATAAAGAGCGTTTGTACTAAAGGACCCAGCGTCCTTAAAACTATTGCATGAACATTATTTTTCTTTTACTGAAAACGAAGCCAAACATCACTTTAAGATATATCGCAGCAGAGTATGTCATTTGCTCAGTTTATTACCTAGATGCTGGAAATGAAAGTGTTCATAACAAACGATAAATGCCTTCAGTAGCATTCCACATATGCAATGCTGTCTTAGGCTTACGTACGATCAAAAGCAGTAAAAGTTGTTCTCTGAATGAAGTATATAGATTTCCTCTTTAACTGCCTCAAACAGATGCTTTCCCCAACTTGGAGCCTTCCTTCTTAAGAGAAATGTAAATTCGTGTAAGTCACTGTGGGGAGATATAATCAATAACTAATGAGAACACCATATCACGCCATCAAAAAACCTCAAGTGTTGGACTATTAGTCCAAGGGTTTCAGCAAGTTGTCTTATTCTTAATGGTGTATTGTTACCTATGCAATATGGAATGGAATTAATAAAAATAAAATAAGCTATGAAGATGTAAACAGTAAATTTGACAGCAGTAAGTACACTGACAGTGCAGATTTTAAAAAGCCAATGTGCTTGCGTCATTATACTATGCGAGACACAACAACACTTCCAGGAATACCACAGCAATTAGTGGAGGTCACAAAACGACAGATTTGAAAAAGAGAAAGAGAAAAGGATGTTCCTGACAATTCACAATACTCACGAATACAGAAGTCCAAGTAAAATAGGTTAGAGAACGTGGGTATGGTCACAGCACATAGTAAGGCTATCAGATTTTTCATCTGAGATGACACAGTTCCCCCAATAGGAAAGTAGATGCTCTACTTATACATCTTTATTGATGTATCTATTCGGAATGAATAAATAAATCAATAAAGATTATTTGTATGTATGTATGTATGTATATATATACTATATATATATATATATATATATATATATATATATATATATATATATATTTATTTATTTATATATATATATATATATATATATATATATATCATATACATGTATATATATATATATATATATATATTCTGACTCACATCAGGATCGAACCCAGGTCTTCCAAGTGTGGCCTAGTGGGCAGCGCCCTTGCCTTTCAATTGAAAGACCTGGGTTCGATCCTGATGTGAGTCAGAAATTTATTTCTGTTCCACACGTGATTGCGTGTTGATTGATTATATTCTATATATATATATATATATATATATATATATATATATATATATATATATATATATATATATATATATATATATATATATATCATTCCTTTCTTCGACCACAGAGTATTTGTACCACAAAGAGTGAGTTAGCTAGACAGAGAGAGAGAGAGAGAGAGAGAGAGGGAGAGAGAGGAAAAGTCACAGGTAATGGCATATGAGGTTACATTCGCGAAGACATTCTCGCGACACGACAGCGAGAGGCCGAATACTTTGCATCCTATTCCGGGGCAGCTGCCAATGCAAAGTGCCACTAACTTTGCCGGAAAATCAGCACCCAGCTTTCACTGATCCTGTAAAAAAAAAAAAAGCCTTGCTAATTAAGGCCTGTTGACAATAATCAGCGTGACAGGGAGGAGAGAATAGGGCCATGTAAATTTGCTCTCTCTCTCTCTCTCTCTCTCTCTCTCTCTCTCTCTCATTTTCGCGACGTTCAAATCAATCTGTGCTCCATCATCACGGTAAATGATCCGGTTAATTCTGGCTTTCTGTTCGTACGAGATTGAAACTTGACGTTCGTTTCGACAAAAATTGGAAGTTTTATAGAACAGAAGTTGGGAGTTTTATAGAACAAAAATTGAAAGTTCTAGAGGACAAAAGTTGGAAGTTTTATTTAAAAAACGGGAAGTTCTATAGAACAGAAATTGGAAGTATATAGAACAAAAATTGGAAGTTTTATAGAACAGAAGTTGGAAGTTTTATAGAACAAAAATTGGAAGTTCTATAGAACAAAAATTGGAAGTTCTATAGAACAAAAATTGGAAGTTTTGTAGAACAAAAATTGGAAGTTCTATAGAACAAAAATTGGATGTTTTATAGAAAAAATTGGAAGTTTTATAGAACAAAAGTTGGGAGTTCTATAACAAAAATTGGGAGTTCTATAGAACAAAAATTGGAAGTTTTATAGAACAAAAATTGGAAGTTTTATAGAACAAAAATTGGAAGTTTTGTAGAACAAAAATTGGAAGTTTTATAGAACAAAAATTGGAAGTTTTATAGAAAATAAATTGGAAGTTCTATAGAGCAAAAATTGGAAGTTCTATAGATGCTTTTTATCTCAGTTACTGTTTATGAACTCAGAAAGTGATGGACGTGAGACTTCAGATTAGCTGGAAGTTCCATGTCGCTTTTTAGTTTTTCTATAAAAGGAAACCATTATGCCGCCTTTGTCTGTCCGTCCGCACTTTTTCTGTCCGCGCTCAGATCTTAAAAGCTACTGAGGCTAGAGGGCTGCAAATTGGTATGCTGATCATCCACCGTCCAATAATCAAACATACCAAATTGCAGCCCTCTAGCCTCAGTCATTTTTATTTTATTTAAGGTTTAAGTTAGCCATGATCGTGCTTCATGCAACGATATAGGACAGGCCACCACCGGTCCGTGGTTAATGTTTCATGGACGTCGGCTCATACAGCATTATACCGAGATCGCCGAAAGATAGATCTATTTTCGGTGGCCTTGATTATGAGCTGTAGCGGCTGTACAGAAAACTTCGGCGCATTTTTACTTGTTTATATATATATATATATATATATATATATATATATATATATATATATATATATATATATATATATATATGTACATATGTAGGAGTGTGTGCGTGTGTGTGTATATATATATATATATCAGAGTATTTGTGAATTCAGATTTGAAATACCGTTTTTCATATAGACATCTCAAACAGAAATTCTCATTAGCATCACCAAGTGAAGCATTAGATTCCGTTTGAAAGATAAAAGATTACACACTCATGGTTGATGATTAGAGTCAGTGGGCGGAAAATAACAGTTAAAGTTAAATGTATTCCAGTTTTTCCCCTGTCATATTCGGACTCCATTTTGGACGTAAAACCTTCCGGAGATGATTTATGTTGTTTTTCCTTTATCGCCAAAGTTTTCTTACAGGTTCATAAGAACGTTGAACCCCTGGAAACTGTCCCAGTTGGAGAATTAGATAGAAACGTAAGCAGTTTCATTTATGGTTGAAATCAATTTTTTTCCCATAAGGCAAAAATAGTTCAAATCATTTTTCCTTTACATGACATATTTTGAAAAAGGAATACAAATTAATGAAACAACAGGATTATTTTATATGATTAATATGTCCTCGTCCCACGAACATCAAAAACAAGGCACAAACCAGCAAGCAGGACCATTAATGTTTAATACTCAATCGTACTGACAGAGAACTAATGTGTTGCTTGTGCACTTTGTATCCCGATACTCAAACAAAATAAATGCAGAATAAACACTTAAAGTTACGTTTTTGACAAAAAAGTATATTGCAGTTATAGTCACGTGAAAAGTCCAGTTATTAGGATGAAATTCCCTTCAAGAAGGTTAAAGAAAGGTCATAAAATTTAGTAGAGATTTAAAAGCAGTCATATATTCCACACAAATAAATATTTGGCCAGCTAAATTTAGAGGATTAAGCCCTACGAAAAATATATATATTTAATTTATATATAATAGATATACTGTATATAATATAATATAATATAATATAATATAATATAATATAATATAATGTAATATAATATAATATTTAATATATATATCCACCTCTCTTCATAAGCGAATAGTGGCCGCCACTGAAAAGTCGCCAGTTCCCAACCATGGCGACGAATCGTTTATCACAAATAAATTCCCCACCGGTGTAAGTTATTCCGAGGTTGAATGATTTTGATGTTAGACAACATTTGTAGCTTGAAGTCTGTGAATAAAATATAACGGTGTGTGTGACAAAAATCCTTACTTTATATTATATATATATATATATATATATATATATATATATATATATATATATATATATATATATATATATATATATATATATGTACATATATATGTGTGTGTGTGTGTGTGTGTGTATAATCTACTGGGCACTTTTTATCAGGTACATAAATAATTGTAATATCGACAATATTTATATATATATATATATAATTTTAAATATATATATATATAATTTTAAATGAGTAAAATCAAGTTAGCTAAGGGTATGTACTGTGTATGTGTTGTGTGAGACAGAGTGTGTTTGTATGTTGGTGAATGCTTGTGTTTTTCTGTGCGAGCATTCATGCAATTGTTTCCAACGAATATTATGAAAAACATCACAAAAACAAATACTCATTGCTGTAAAGTCAAAGGAATTATAATATTTATCATACTTTCTTTCCTTGTAAGATGAACATCAAAATTCCTTGATAGAAATAATTTCAAAATTAAATCACATGTCAACTCTTCACCATAATTATTTTGAAATCACCAGCTAATTCTAAATTTTCGCATCAGGCGCTGTATGATTTTCCAGTATATCTTTTTCTATATTGTTAGCCTTGTATCAGTTCAGATCTAACTCTGTAAGAGGAGGGACTTGATTGATAATCTGTTAACAAACGGTCTTGGGCCTAGTCCTGTTGCAACCAAAATAGTTAGCCTTCATTGCTTCATAACTGCATCAATCGACAAGGTCTTCAGAATCCTGGACTCGTCTAATATGAAAACCCGGATGCCAGTGTCTTTTTGTTCAATCTATATGGTGGAAATTTGCGCCAAAGTATTTACACTAAAACAATCTGGAACGTTATACTGATAACTTTGTAGGTGTGCTGAGAAAGGCAACCTCTCCATAACTCTTCCCTTATTTCCGTCCTTGGTCAAAGATGATGGTTCTGGTATATGCGAAGATATCGACAATATAACATTATTTTATTATTTTTTCGTGTAAAATCGGGACAGGGAAAGGTCTGACGTTTTAGAAGAACTTCGATAGTTTGCTGAGATGTACTGCGCAGTAATCCTGCCGTGTATAGAGCAAAAAAATTCTGATTGGAAGAAGCTTATGTGCTTTCAAAGTATTCATTATTCGTTCTGATACTGCCTGAGTGTGTGTGTGTGTGTTTGAGTGTGTTTGAGTGTGTCTGTATTATCATAAAACAACGCTCTTTCCTTCAACGTCCAAATTCGTATCATCAAAGGAAATGAAAATTCTTGACTTTCAAACTGGTGGACAAAATCTTCCAGTTTTCTGAAAAGATTACAGTTCTTTTTAATGTTTTATAAAGCTCAGGTTTTAAAAGCTGCTCTTAAAAGAATAATCCGCTTTGTCTGTAAGTAATGTGGTCTTCATCATTAAAACTATTATAACGTATAAGCCCATTTTGTTTTTGGTTTCAACAAATAGATCATGCCGTTATCTCACCTCCACCTTGAGGGCAATCATAGGATTAAACCTTTGTAATAAAGACAGAAAGGTTTCGGCAATTACTCTCTCATCTTGACATGAAAAGACTTTTCGACAGGAAGAAACGAGTGTAGGTTCAGCTGCCTACAAAAAATCAAGTTTAGAATAAGAAATCTGATGCAAGAAAATTATTTCCGGATGTGTTGATTCTTATACGTGGGTTCTGAGTCAGCTTCTATTCGTACGAAGGTAAGACACACGATATCGAGATTCCACGGTAAAATCTTAAATAAGTCACTACAGATAGATGAATACAGACTTAATACTGATACTGAGGCGGTAATCGTAAAATAATTTTGAATTTAAAGATGGGGTGAGGAAGTAATGAAAGAAGTATTCTGTTTGAGTCTTAGCGTGAATAATGACAGACGTTTATTTAAGAAGAACGATGATCCATTTTGCTAGGTGCTTCTAACTCGAATACACAGTCTCTATAACAAAACAGCTTCCTAGCGGGTAAAAGGATTATTTAACGCTTGTTCTACAACTGCCTTGCCCCATCCCTTCACGGAGTCGTACAACGCATACAGAATATTCCTGTGGCACAGATTGCATCCAGATTCTTAGACACAGACTTGGCTTTATCCATGCTGGTACTAGTTTCCAGAAACCCAAGCATGCAAATGAAGAGGGAATATCAGGTAAAGAAACGCACCCTATAATATCTGCCCCATTCACAAATAGCATCCCACATCCCACATCAATAGCATCCCAAGACGTAGCCTACGCGTGACTGAGAACACTGCCCCGAAGGGAGCTGAAAAAGCAAGGCAGATGAATATTGGAGCATAATCGTCTTTACATGACTGGCCTGCTAGGAGTAGTTCAAAGGAGGTTATTGATGCAACAAAGAAATGGGCCAGGTCTAGAACAGGTCCCTGAGGGACACCAGTGGATAGAAAGAAAGGGACAGGCATAACGCTGTCACGTAAGTGAAGACTCTTGCACGCTCTCACTGAAAGGACGAACGAAGTCTTGGGAGGGGATTTTCAGTAACAAGAAGTTGTGTACATATCGAAAACTATTACAAAATGCCAACCAATTTCAGAAAAGAGGATGACAAGATATGCCGCGAAGGTCCACGAGTTTTAGAATCTGAATATTCAGTTAAAGCCTTTTAATGAAACCCTGATTATAAACCTGAGAGATAAAAGAAAATCAGTCAAAAGAACATACAAGCCATTGATTTCATCTCCATCTCTTGAACAGATACACTAACGAGAACAACTTCCTCTGTCATGAGAGCTTGTGTCCTTGGGAATGAACTGGGTGACAAGAAAACGACCAACGATAATAGTTTCCCGTTCCATTGTAATTCTATCCCTGTCTGCCCTCTGAACTCAAAGGCTCATCAGTTACACTCTTTGACAAGACTCATTCATTCGGTACGACTTTTGTCCATCTTTAGTGTTGGGGGTTCAGGGAGCTAGTCATTTCAGTTTCCGTGGTATACTTCTTAGGTCTAGGTGTCCTTTTAGAAGGTTAGTTTAACCCTGGAATGCCCTAATGCTACCAGAGCAAAGAGATCCGTGTCATCTTCAGTCTATGTCAAGTTCTGTCGTTGTCTGCAATGTCAGTTTCGTCCCTTGTGTAAAGAGATCTTGAAATAATTCATACATTATAATTTTGCTTTTTTTTTTATCTAATCTCAGAGAGGATTCCTTACAAATGTCAGAAAGAGTAAAAACAGCGATTGAAAAATGTTGCTGCATGAGCTTTCGAGATAAATATATGGTATGAATAGCTCCAAGCGTCTTTCCCTTGACGTTCTACGATATTACTTAATAACAGAAAAGCTCTCTCTCTCTCTCTCTCTCTCTCTCTCTCTCTCTCTCTCTCTCTCTCTCTCTCTCTCTCATCCTCTTTTTCTTAGTAAGAAGGAGCGAAGTGCCTACATTACTGTGACATTCGCAACGTAAATAGAAATCGATTGTTATTCACAGCACGGACGCGGAAACGAAAAATAAATTCCCCTTCGCGCAGATCTGCCCACCACCTCTGCAGCATTTCTCGTAATTAATGTTTCAGCAACTCGAACTCCTTTGTCACAGAGGTCGCCTTCGAATAAAACCCCTCGGAGATATCATCACAGAGACGCTGGTGCCTGATTACCCGGAAAATTCAAGGGCAAAGAAACCATTAGACATAATTCGGGGAGGCTAGACGCATCGTCAAAAGAATGTGTACTATTTTATGCGAACGCAGTCGTTGGGAATGTGAAAACTCATCTTTTCTGCGGCTGAGTTTTTATTTTATTTTATTTTTTTTTAAATACAAACATTTCTGTTAGAGCAATTTCATTGAGTGTCTATGTCGTCGTGCCCCCAATAAACTCGTGACATCACTTTTTACGCAGAGACGAATGAGATACAACGCTTTCATTTCAGTTTAATTTACAATCACTTAGTCGCGTATTTGTCAAATGCCTACTCCCATCACTCAAACGTTTCTTTTTTCTTAGACATGCGATCTAATCTTCCTAATGGCTGGCTGGAGGGTTTCAAAAACAAATAAAAATGTCGGAGCTAGTGGCTTTTCGCCCTTTTTTTTTCAAAAGTAAGTCGCTTTTCATCGATGAACCGTTAGTTAATCTAATAACTAGGAAGTTTATGACTGTTGATAGAGCCATTATGACAAAGGATGTCGTATGAATGCAGGACCAATTAATAGACCGCCGCTTTTGATTGAGAAATGGTCATTTCTCTATCAATTTCTGTCATTATAAGAAGCGTGAATTACGTTATTTTCGCTTCCTTTGCTGCTTGACTTACAAGGGAAAATTTATTTTTAATGTGTTACGAATAAAACATAATATCCGTAAAATTAACGATTATCAATCACATGCGAAAACTTACTTGATAATAACTAACGTATTTCAAACTCAGTCATTTTGTTTTTCACCGTATTTAATAACATTCGTAAGATATCCTCTCTGGGCTTAGATAAAAAAAAAATTAGAAAGCATCAATTATTTGAAGATATCTTGACACAAGGACCGAAGCTGACATTACAGACAAGGTAAGAACTTGACATTAGACTGAAAACACAGATTGACATTAGACTGAAAACACAGATTGACATTAGACTGAAAACACAGATCGTCATTAGACTGAAAACACAGATCGTCATTAGACTGAAAACACAGATTGACATTAGACTGAAAACACAGATCGTCATTAGACTGAAAACACAGATCGTCATTAGACTGAAAACACAGATCGTCATTAGACTGAAAACACAGATTGACATTAGACTGAAAACACAGATTGACATTAGACTGAAAACACAGCTCGTCATTGTGTTGACTTAGACTGAAAACAGATTGACATTAGACTGATAAACAGATTGACATTGGAAAGATAAACTGAATTCAAAATAATAAGAAGGAAGAAGAGAGGAAGAGAACGGAGGAAAAATAGCTGGAGGATGAAAGTGATAGTAATGGCTGGTGTCATTTTTTTTTTTTTTAGAAGCCAGCCCTTATTTAAGACCCGGAAAATTAAACTGAATTCAAAATATTGAAGGAAGAAGAGACGCACACAAATCACTCAAATACAGACTGGAGGATATATATATATATATATATTTTTATATATATATAAGACCCGGATATATATATATATATATTATATATATATATATATAATCACTGTGTACAGTGTGTGTGTGTGTGTATGTGTATGTATATGTACAAATATATATATATATATATATATATATATATATATATATATATATATATATATATATATATATATATATATATATATATACGCCTTTGTCAACCTATCTATGTAATAGATCTTCAGGGGGTAAAACTAGGTATAAGTGTGAATGACAACTCTAATTGAACCATGTGGTAACCTCAGTTTCACGAGCGGGCATGGGTTCGATCCCGACCATGGAAGGACAACTTTTTCAGTATATTACTCATTAAGGATTCAAATGCTTTCATACTGTTTGTCTTTAAGATATATCTAAAGATTATGGATAAGAGAAGAACGTGTGAATGAAAGCGAATGACAGTTGTCGGTTAAATTTAAGTAACAGGTGTTACAAGAAAACAAGGATTTAATGTTATGATCACCTCTCCCGGAGACTGACAACATAAGGAAAAATCAAACATTTGCTAGCAACGGTTTCTTGGCGTCACGCCTGGATTTTGCAACTGCTCATATCATCGCCTAAAACGTCGACGGAAAAGATTCTTGAAATTGTAATCAAAACTTCAAAAACAGGAGCTGTAAAACGTCTTTTTCTTATTTGGAGTTGACCAAAATATGACTGATTACAAAAAGAAACTTAGCAGTAAAGATAATATCAAGAAAAAGCGAAAGGAATAAACAGTTTTCTGCAAATCTGGGAGATGTCATCATCATCACACAATGAAGATGAACCTGACAGGAAATGGAAAGAAGTTAAGTATTTCTGTTCTCGAACAGGTATGAAACATTGCATAATACGTGCGTTGAAAACTGAGAAAATACAAAATTGCAGACAGGCTTAAGAGCGAAGCTGATTACTGTCAGTTTCACTTCAAGAAAATTTGCCGGTGCAAAAAGCGCAGATGTTATTTCAGACAAAGCGTGGTTATTATGAGTGAATGTTTCAAGAACGGAGAATAAAACGACAGCAAAGAGCGTAAGAAAGAATGGTAAAAGTTCCTGTGCCGAATTTTATTTCATAATATACATTTCATGATCTGGGTATGACATAATGTACTTTTATTCCAGAATTACAATCAGTTCGTCTGTAGTAATCGATCATTGTCTTATAGACATTTACTAGTTCAAACCACCTCCAGTAAGAAGATTTGAGCGTGCAGATCGGTAATTATTAACATTTACAATTCCCAAAGAATTGAATCTATACAACGACTCATAATGCAATATCCCGCTTCTAAAAAATAATATTTATATTTACCGATGAAAAAGCGGTTGTTAATAACTTTGTATGGCGGTTATTAATTGACGTATGCATTCGTGTTGTCATTCACACACACACACACACACACACACACACACACATATATATATATATATATATATATATATATATATATATATATATATATATATATATATATTTCATTTGCAACTTCTAACAAATATAATTGTGGTCCCTATTGGGTCAAAGGTAGATAATTATTTGCAATCTTAGGGTTACTTATCCTACCAAGGGGTCCGCGATCATAAGGACACGAACACAAACGCACACGCTCGCGCGCACAGACATACACACACGCACAAACTCACACACACACACACATATATATATATATATATATATATATATATATATATATATATATATATATATATATATATATATGTGTGTGTGTGTGTATATACATATATATATATCATATATATATATATATATATATATATATATATATATATATATATATATATATATATGTTTATATATATATATATATATATATATATATATATATATATATATATATATATGATAAAGCTTCTTGCAATGCACGAGGTGAAAATCTGCAAATCGTCACAGCGACCCGGGCCACAGGATTTGCCGACCCCCCAAAATCGAACTCTTTTGGGAAGCAACGAGACAGGAAAGCAAGGTACGACGTCACGGAACGACGAATGTGTTTAATGAGAGAAAACTGGATCACAGACGAAATCTAGTGAGACCAGAGTGAAAGGACAGCGCCTCTAGAACTGGGAAGAAGAATGGGAGAGATGGTTTTTATCCGAAGATGCAGAACTCCGCAGGGGAATGGTTCTTGGTGTTTGAGAGGAAGATCGTGGGAACGTGTGGAAGGCCACAGATGTGTTGGTCCATAAACAGTATTGACGAAATTAAATACAACAGGAGAGATATAACAGGAGAGAATGTTGTGGAGCGAGTTCGTTTAGTCGTGGTTTGAAGGAAGAAGAGTGAGACTGATAAGGAAATTTATCTGAGTAGAGATGTCAGCGATTGGTCAAGTTGAATGGAAGGCAGAGGGTGGGTCTGGGGGTGGTTGGGATTTCAAGAGAAGAGACACAAAAGTGGTTTTAAGTGAGATGTTTATTCTTGCAATGTAAGTTATATTCCTTGACATATATATATATATATATATATATATATATATATATATATATATATATATATATATATATATATATATATATATATATATATATATAAAATATATATACACATATATATATATGTATGTATGTATATGTATATATATATATATATATATATATATATATATATATATATATATATTATATATATATATATATATATATATATATATATATTATGTAACAAACAATTACTCTCGAAGTCCCAGTATATATTATCTAAAATAATGATGGAATAAAAGGGCAAAGTAATATGAAGAGGAAGAGCTTAAATTAGGATTCCCAAACTCAAAATATTTATGTAGGTCTCCCAGGCTATGTACAATGCAGGCATTGCAGTGTACGTAGGGGTATATGTTTGTCTGTTAATTTGCATCATAAACCATCTCTCCACAAGTCTTAATAATTTTAGGAAGGAATTTTAATCATTCTTGGTTTATTTTTCCCATTGTTAAGATTTACAAATATCGAGTCAATTCAGTATTTGGTTATAACTGCAACTTTGCTTGTTAATTTCTGAAGCCTAAGCCCTTTAGAGAACTTATTTCTCAGTGCAATATACTCCCAAGTATGCCTTATTACCACTTCTTACTCAGTATTTCATGAACATTATCAGCAGAATTTGGATTACTTAGATTATTCTGAAGTTTCATTTACCAAATCATTTCAGGGTCTCGACACTTTAATAGATATATAATGATGTTCTATAGTCACTAAAAACATAAGATATATAAAGATATTCTATAGTCACTAAAAAACAAGATATATAATGATATTCCATAGTCACTAAAAAAACAAGATATATAATGATATTCTAAAGTCACTAAAAAAAACAACATATATAATGATTTTCTATAGTCACTAAAAAACAAGACATATAGTGATATTCTAAAGTCACTAAAAAAACAAGATATATAATGATATTCTAAAGTCACTAAAAAACAAAGTCAAAGGTGAAAATAGCTGAATGATAACAAATATTTGCCATTAATGTTTTACTTGGCAAGCAGAAAATGTGGGTTAAGGCTAAAAAAAAACAATAGAGACCAAAATAGAGTAAATTTAAAGTTTTCAAAAATTATGAAAGAACATTTAACAAAGTTTTTCATTTGGCAAATTAAAACAAGACAAACTATATTCACACGTCCACGTAATGTCACACTTCCCTTGTAGAAAAGAATAGAATTTGTTCACCTTTTTTTTACAGCAATCTGACATCTCTAGTCAGGTGTACAAGATTTATTACTCTTTACAGCAAGCTATGCCCTTTCCTAGGCAATAATGACTTCTTCTCAGGTAAGGTGCAAAATATTCGTTACATCTGGAGGATACATGTGTGCAGTATTCACGAAACAGAACGTCCTGTACTACAATAAAATTTCCATAAGATAACAAAATCAAGGCACGTAAATCCCTCGATAATTAACTGCCTGTCAGTCACATCAGAATAGGTACGAAGTTAAAATATAGAATTGTCAGTGAAAACTGCAAAACTCGAGATCAACGTGATGACATGCAATTACCCAGAATTAAATCAAATGATTCATGCACAGACTTTTTAACGTACCCGCATCTGTTTTTCTAAAGTGGCAATAAATATGCACAGACTCGCCAACACAGTCATCAGCAGTATACAGAATAATTTATTATAGTTCGAGAGCAGATCCCATTATCTGGCATTTTCTGAATTTCTCGTAGCCACAATGGACACATCAGGAAGTGGCTACATTATTGTTCCACCCTCTTGAAATATTGTCGGTAATTATCACGCTTTGCCAAGCTTTTTTATGCAGGTTTACATTACACATTCATTCTGCAGAATAAGCAGTGGGTTTTAGTTTTCTGTAAAAGGAAACTATTGTGTCGGCTTTGCCTGTCCGTCCGCATTTTTGCTTTCCGCACTTTTTCTGTCCACACTTTTTCTGTCCACCCTCAGATCTTAAAAACTACTGAGGCTAGAGGGATGCAAATTGGCATATTGATCATCCACCCTCCAATCATCAAAACATACTAAATTGCAGCCCTCGAGCCTCAGTAGTTTTTTTTTTTTTAGGTTAAAGTTAGCCATAATCGTGCTTCTGGCAACAATATAGGATAGGCCACCACCGGGCCGTGGTTAAAGCTTCATAGGCTGTGGTTTATAAAGCATTATACCGAGACCACCGAAAGATAGATCTATTTTCGGTGGCCTTGATTATATGCTGTAGCGGCTGTACATCAACTGTGCAGTGTATACGAAGGTTCATTCTACATTTTGAAGTCTCTGGTGATAGGCTGATGCTTGGAACGTTCCATTTAGTCTTGTCTTGCGTCAGTATTTTCAAATATTTAAATAAAAAAAAAGAGGGGGTGGACAGAAAATTTGAGAGGAATCTCAATACCTATATGTATTCTCTATAGG
>NC_089746.1:63059011-63146511 GCF_040412425.1 Macrobrachium rosenbergii | reverse complement strand
TTGAATTCGATAGAAAAAGTAGTGATCAGAATTTCTATTTAAAAATAATGCTATAATACATCTTATTTTTGTGTAAACATTAGAATACAATAATAGTGAACCAGCTGTGTTTCATTCTTCTCTGGGATACAGATTTTATTTACGTTGTAATCCGGTGCATGGAAATGTCTACAGAAAGCAAATGGAGCAATAGCTGGCTTTCGTATTCGATTACTTGACTTAAAAGCACTGCATATGCCAATGTCTCTTTCTCTGGATGCATAATTCAGCTCTCAGAGGGATTGGGGTTGCTTTTATGAGGACAGCGCAACAATCATTTCAAGGTAACGGTTGGAACAGAGGCAAAATATATGCCTTCTGAATGTTATGTCGAAGATTTGAAGAGGATAGTAAGTTTTAATGAGAGCAATAATAAATATATGCTAGATTATATTTGTCTCTCGTTTCTGAAGGCTTCCGAACTTCTAAATATGATTTTGACACAGAGTTAGTGGATAATCTTTCCCTGCTCCTCGTCCGTTTTTCTATTCTTGGTTAATAGCAAGCTGTTGAACAATGAGAAAAGGGTACCATCAATGAAACGCCTCCAGTGCTTGCAGTCTAGCCCATAAAGGGTCAGTTTGGGCTGCTTCTGTTATTCCGGCTACACTTATGCTCAGTTGTCATTCCATAACAATGACAACCATTCCATTTTCTTCCATGAATTCAGCTTCTTTAAGACCTGCTCACACTAGCGGGCACTGCCCGACGGGCAAACACTGTTCCCATAACCCGTTCGACTATACTGACCGACCGAGTATGGAGCCAGAACGATGCGATTGTCTGGTAACACTGCTTCAGAAGCGAGAACAGCTGGAAGTACCCGACGGGCATGCCCGCTAGTGTGGACAGGGCCTAAGACCTGCTCACACTGGCGGGCACTGCCCGACGGGCAAACACTGTTCCCATAACCCGTTCCACTATACTGACCGACCGAGTATGGAGCCGGAACGATGCGATTGTCTGGTAACACTGCTTCAGAAGCGAGAGAAAATATAAACAGCTGAAGGTGCACGTCGGGCATACCCGCTAGTGTGGACAGGCCATTAGCCACTAGTTTGACTACCTACTAATCCCTGATTGTTGAGTATTAGTTTGGTTTAAGCGCTGTGGCTTAGCCAACAAACAACGATGGTGTCCATGCAGCTTATAACTTGACAGTGGCCACTGCTATGCAGCAAGAAATACTGTAATCCGAGTTGGATGGCAAAAACGACAAAGAATTTTCACTAAGATATCCGGAGGGGCCTGAGGTACTTGTGATTTGGAGGTGGAAGAGTTGCAGATAGAGACACAACTTATGGAACCACAATCGTGCCCCGGCTCAACTCTGGCGGAGAAATTAAAGGATACAGGTCGATGCAAATAGCTATGCAAGAACATTCAGGTACACTCGATTTCATTATTTTTGTTTTACTCGCAGACTTCCCCCTTACAACACTACTGTCTTGTCGTAAGCAGAACAGAAGAGGGCTCGTTTTGTTCCCCATTAATTTAGACAAAGATTTTGCTCGTGGATAACATGTTGTTCTTTCTGAATGTTTGTCATCTTCATGAAATTCTGATCTGCCTCTAGTTCTTGTACTCTACAAATAGGGCAGCTGTTTCTGTCTGTTACTTCCACTTGTTACTTTCGGTGTGATGTGATGTGTGTACACACACACACACACATACACACATACATATGTGTATATATGTGTGTGTGTGTGTGGTATATATATTCATATATATGTGTATATATATATATATATAAATACATATGTATATATAAATACATATGTATGTATATATATATAATATACATATATATATATATATATATATATATATATATATATATATATATATATATATATATATATATATATAAATTGGGAAAAGCCTTCTAAATGCCGTAATCAGTGAACGGTTACGTAACAGCATATGTAACCACTTTTATAACCATGTCGTTTACCTGAGCGCTCAATTGCATAAAAACTCCTGGATAGTCAACATCACGAAAACTGCCCGATGGAATTGGCGATGAGTCAGTATCATATGCTTCGCTGAACAAAGACGATCAAGGCCTTTGTTTTTTTTTTTCCAAATTTATTGCCCGCCGTTATTTCTGGCAGCGATATTTGCTGCGCCTCGAAGGGTGTAAAACGACTATAACTCACGAGAGAAATCGGTAGTTAGCGAGTCATTGGCGAGAAAGAGCGCTTATTGTCAGCGAGTTTTTTCTGTTCAGATTCATATTCCGACGCAGAAGGGCGCTTCTCGTCTCTCTCTCTCTCTTTTTTTTTTTTTTTTTCTCATCAAGCAGCGCTCGACAAAAAAACAGCTGCAGGTTCTCATAACACGCTAACTGTTTTTCTTTTTCATTGCATTTGCTTGGTTCAACGCCCGTATCAAAAAACTTAAGCTAAGCTTACAAAAATCAGGTGTCAGTACGTTTGATTTTTTACCGTCAGTTTCATCCTCCTCAAAAAATTCGTGCTATGTAGAAAATGTATACAAATATTTCCTTTTTTTTCGAAAATGGCAAATGAAGGAGCCCTGGAAATTTGCCTGCTCTAATGTTTATTTACCCATTTTGGGTCCTGTCCCCTGAAAATGTACAAATATTTCCTTTTTTTCGAAAATGGTAAATGAAGGAGCCCTGGAAATTTGCCTGCTTCAGCGTTTATTTTCCCATTTCGGGTCCTGTCCCCTCCCCAACAAAAAAAAATAAGCATTTCTATAAATATTCAAGATTTGAACGCCCAAAGGCAAAATAAAAAAAACATGGGTCGAAAAGACGACGATAAATGATATATTCAAAGCAGAACCGACATTTCTGAGAATTTTATTCCGAGTAACTTGGCCTTCTCAGATTTCACAGGACAACTGTCTGAATAATGGTTAATCTTTTCCACTTGTAAGGAAATGCGATATTCAGTATAATGTGTTTATAAAAGGTCGCCTTCACTGTAAATACTTTTAAGAGCTCACGCGGGTGGCACCTGTCATTGTCAGGGATGTTTCGTTATTTATCATTATTACGTATTCAAAATAAGATGACATCTGACCTTCGTCTGAGCGCTAATCACATGACAGTCAGTCTTAAGGGTTGAGAATTCTGTAAAGAATGGGGAAAGTTTTTTCAGGTTCCGGTCTGAGCAGCCGACTCGCTAACAGCCCTACACTATTAAATTCTAGCAAATACATGGAAATATATATATATATATATATATATATAAATTTCTGACTCACATCTGGGTCGTACCCAGGTAGTTCCTTAGGTACAGTGGTATACTCAGGTTCCAATATCTTTTATGACTTGTGTGGCTTGGTTGGCAGTGGTCTCGTCTATCAATTGAAAGACCTGGGTTCGATCCTGATGTGATTCAGAAATTTATTTACATTCCACACGTAACTATGCGTTGATTATTTCTAATATGTAGATATATATATATATATATATATATATATATATATATATATATATATATATATATATATATATATATACAAAACTTAACAGTTCTTACCAAGCAATAAATAACATGTTTATTCGCATGCTACGAATTCTTTTCATGCTACTATAGGCAAGGAAAAATTGTCCGCAAAAAGAAAGATCACAGCTGATGCAAAAAGAGAATCTGAACGTGAGTTCGTTATACTGTGAAATGATGAAAACTAAGCTTATATTGACGACTCTCCTGTATCGATGTCTTGCCTTTTAAAATGGAAATATTGTACCGAGGAAACAAAGTCTTTTTCCCATCAAAAAACAGTGTTATGAAGAATTTCCTTGTCACAGTCTTACGATTCCCTGTTGACTCCTAAGCTTAATGTCGTCACATTTCAAGGTTTAACGGAAACTCAGCGTCTTACGCGTTGATCGATCGCTTAGAAAATATAAATGAAACGGCACAAAATCATTTTTTTAAAAGTTAAGTATATTTTAGTTTAACCAGACCACTGAGCTGATTAACAGCTCTCCTAGGGCTGGCCCGAAGGATTAGATTTATTTTACGTGGCTGAGAACCAACTGGTTACCTAGCAACGGGACCTACAGCTTATAGTGGAATCCGAACCACATTATGACGAGAAATGAATTTCTATCACCAGAAATAAATTCCTCTAATTCTTCGTTAGCCGGTCGGAGAGTCGAACGCTGGGCCAACAGCGTGCTAGCCGAGAGCTCTGACCACCTCCCAGTGAAGAACTTAAATAATTCAGTCAGGAGAAGCGTTACACAGACACAACATTGCCTGGAGAGCAACGTAATAGCCAAAGGTGCACAAAATGGACTGGGTGGGGAACGCATGGGGATGAAATCGGATTATCTCTGGAAAAATTGTGGTCTGCTCCCACTCAGATCCTGATATGCGGCGTTGCTTTTCCCCAAGTATTTTATGGGGATGAATCACTCTGAATCCGGTTATTGCGTCCTTTGTCACTATATACAGTGATTTGAGTGAAGGCGAGAGATGAATCTATTAGCCTAAAAAGACAACCGGGATGTATTTCGTTAAAAGGCTTTGTGCATTTATCCGTTTCTTTCGAATAAGTAATTTTGAAAGCCTTCAGTGAATATTTGACGTCGCTGAATCTTTAAAGTGAATTGATATTGAAATACAGCTGTAAGTTTTACACTGGCTTTCATTTCAGTTTCAGCGCTTATCTTAAGAAATCCCAGTCAGCCCTCGTTTGCTCCATTTTTTTTTGTCAGAATTTATGGTTTCCTAAAAAATTAATTCTTTGATAACTTTCACTATTTCGCATATCTCCGCGTTTCACGCTTAAACTTCCTTCTAAAGTCCTTTTCAAAACCGGACTTCATCAGATATCATAGTCATCACTGCTGAATAACATTCATGACTCAAGGGGACTCTTGAATATTTCTGCTTTATTTCGTGCATCAGATGATCAGTTTGTCCACGATTGATATCAATTTTAATTTTAATACCGTTCCCTACCCAGTATTATGTCGTCAACAGACCCCCTTCCTGGGCATTATCTTGTTCTCTTATCCCAATAATTTCGTAGCCTCATTGGCTGAATATATAATGGATCATAAACTGATTTACAAGTGGTTTCCATGACTCCTTGTAGTCTTGGTTCTTTAAACATTTTCTTTATGCAACATACCACGTCCTGTCTGAATGAGCGGTCAGTTTCCGAGGAAAAGGTTATACTGTATGGCAAAAGAATCAGACAGAGAGGGAAAAATCAGTGAACTCATTTCCAGATGATAAAAATCTGTTCAGTCATCATTCGGTGTGAGAACGTCACAAAGTGGAGGCATTACAAAAGTAAAAAGAGAATTCACAATTTGTCAGATCCAATGTGAGAGGATAACTGCTGGTTTCCTATATATATATATATATATATATATATATATATATATATATATATATATATATATATATATATATACATATATATATATATATATACATTATTCAATAGATGAATCCTGTTGAAATGGAACAAGCCCACAATGGCCATTGACTTGAAATTCAAACTTCCAAAAATATGGCGTTCATTAGAAAGAAGTAATATAAGGTAAAGGGAAATAAACAAAGAAGCAAACACTTATGAAAAAAAGAAAAAATAAACTAATAGAAAATTAGATAAAAATGTACCTACAATATTAAAATACAAGGAGAATATATATATATATATATATATATATATATATATATATATATATAAATAAGTATATATATATGTTTATATATATATACATATATCTATATATTATATATGTGTATCTACAGCATATATATATAAAAGCTTCAAGTCATCTGGGAGTTAGTTGTACAGTAGAACAGGTGTTAGGTTGACTAACCCGGAATTTTCTTATGTACGTGAACATACCAAAAAGTGTAAACAGGATATCGAGTATAAACATTTCAAAGTTCCCCGGCAGAGCCTCCTCACCTACCTCATCAATTAGCAATAGCCGAGTCGTTGTATGTTAAGAAACTTGTCTCGACTTTAAACAACCAAACTCCCCTGCCCTTCTTAATGTTTGGTGGCACTCAGTACCTGGTTCCCCCCTGAAAAGTAGCGATCTATTTTATGCATTTTGTTTGTTAAATCGTAATGTTTTAGTTTCTTCAATTATGAGTCTTTTTAACATTTCTGCATTTCGTTAGTGGATTTTTCAGGTTTGAAAATGAGTTTGCATCCTCGAAACGCCAGCATTTATAATAAAACGGATAAATAGTTCATGACGTGTCCTGCAGCAGCATATGGTATATATATATATATATATATATATATATATATATATATATATATATATATATATATATATATATATATATATATATATATATATATATATGTGTGTGTGTATATATGTGTGTGTGTGTGTAGCTTATAGTAGTATAGAAAAAGTTATGACTTCTTCATCATCACACAATCATGATGTCAAAACTGTGGTTAATGGCGAAGTTAAAAAAGAAGTGACAATATGTCACCCATGTGGCAACCCCTAATCTGAGAACCACAGTCTTCTGAGGTGTACGAACCAAAAAAAAATGGGCTTTCGCGTGTTGTAAACAAGGTCAGAACGTTTTATGACCTCATTATCCCAAAGTGGAAAAAACCCATCGCTCTTAGAAGGCTGCATGACGGCTTGACACGGGAGGGGAGATATTTTTCCGGGTGCTATTGATTACGTTGGAATATCGCATTACCTCCTAATCACGTGATTAGAGCGTCATGGCAGGATGTCGCAGAGTGGGATAAATAAGTAAAAGTTGCTTAATTCCAGCATGTAATGTGAAAGACCCGTAAGATATAGCGTGATGATTACCTCCATGTCTAAAGAAGAATTATTGATATGAAACACAGAAGTTGGATGTTATGTTTTTATCATACTTACCAACATCGCTTTGTGCCACAGTCAGATTCTCCAAACCTTCCACTCTTCTGAGACTTTCGCCTGGAAGGATTGTCACAGTCCTTGATCACTTCTTAAAATAAAAATTATCTGAAAAGGTCTCGATTTACTTACCAACCTTCCATAATATACTTCAAATGAATGAATACTGACCCATAATGATACGTTTATTATTATTAAAATAAAAATTATCAAGTGAACAACAGATGTTTGAATTGTGTCCAGACCACGATACAACATTTAAAGAAATTTCTATTCTTGTGCATTGTTGGCAAGTCAGATTTAAATGTCAATTTGCCTTTGTTCTCTCTTACTCTTTTATTGATGTTTTATTGTTTATATATGTGTATATATTATATACATCCTATATATAGAGTATATGTATTAAAAATATATACTGTATATATATAAATATATATAAGAGAAATTTTTAAAAAATTCAGCAAATGTACATAGACGTAGTGCGTGTCTTTATAAACCATCAACTGGAAATTGAACAAAAACGATCAGAGTCGTTTGCTGGAGTATGGCCAGATCGTGTTTTTTTCTTTTTTTTTTTTTTTTTTTTTTACCTAAGCTGCAAGTGTCAAATAGCAGAAGTCACGCACGAAATCGGTAATTAACAAGTTTTTTCCGCTACTTTCTTTCCTGGCGTTGCGGACATTAAATGGTGCAATCTTTTGTTTTTTTTTTGGGGGGGAGGGGGAGAATCTTTGGAACCATTATAGACCGGCAGTTGTTGGTGGTATTGGAAATGGAATGGAATATAGAATTTTGGCCCAAGCGCTGGGACCTAAGAGGTCATTCAGCGCTTACAGGGAAAGGTTTGAAAGGCGTAACAGGAGGAAAACCTCAAAGCAGTTGCACCATGAAACAAAGATTAGAAGAGGTTGGAAAGTGAGATGGAAGAAAGAGAATAAGAACAGAGGTACAGTAAAAGGAATGAAAGGGGCTGCAGCTAGGGGCGGAAGGGACGCTGCAAAGAACCTTAGGTGAGGCCAGGATTGAACCAAGTACTCATGAATGCTCACACACACACATGTATATATATATATATATATATATATATATATATATATATATATATATATATATATATATATACATATATATATATATATATATATATATATATATATATATATATATATATATATATATATATATATATATATATATATATATATATATATATATATATAGCTAAGCCAATAAGCAATTTCATTTATCTATAGTTTATCTGGCTCACGTTGCTGCAACAAAATCGCGAGATGAAAATCCTGAGATCTAGACGCAATAGCATAAAATGGATCTGAAGTTTCCGTTTCACACCAGAAATGGGAAGGAAAAATTGACCCCCTTCGGAGAATCTGCAAAGCAGTGTTTAAATGAAGATTGACTGCGGACCAGAGATTGCTTTGCTCGCGGAAAATGGAGGAGGAGGAACTGTAAATGATGATCCATGGACAGTACATGATGGAGAAAGAAGCCGTTTTGTTTTTCTTGGATGTAATGAATAAGAGCAGCTGCGCGAATGTCCTCGCAGCTGCATCCTGAAACCAGAAGGAAAGGAGACTTCAGGACGATTTTAAGACATTCGAGACAGATGGCTCTCCGTCCTGTGGCTGAGAATATGAAAGAGAAGTCTTCTTTTGGAAAATCGGCTGAATGATTGAAATGAAAAGATTAGCCTGCCAAGATACATTTAGGCATGCATATTCATGTATGCCACGCTTTCATGGAAGATTGTGCTGACATTACCACCGCCACGCACGCGCGTGCACACAACATATATATATATATATATATATATATATATATATATATATATATATATATATATATATATATATATATATATATATATATATATATATACATATATACATATATATATATACATATATACAGTATATACAATCAGTAAGCTACAAACGTCCTTTAATATCCAATTCGCTCTACCTCGGAAATAATATATTTTCATATATGTTACCGAAGGGGAATTTTTTAGTTGATAATAAGTTCGTCGTCTCGTGGGCTCGAACCAGCGAAGGACAAGAACTCAGGACTACAGTGGACGCATTTTAACCCACGCGGCCAGCAAGTGAGGTAGCTTACTGATTGTATATGAATCACGGTGATGTGATAAAAAGTCATATACAGTATATATGTGTATGTGTACATGCAATTGTATTTTCTCTATATTAGTCTTAACATACATCCACGCAAAAAGATTAATAAAACCAGATGCGTAATACTACCTAGTCTATTAGTCAGCATCAAATGCATAACGATGCATTTCCATTATCACATATCTTTTATTTGCATCACACTGTCTCACACCGTAGACAAAAGCTTCAGTTCTTCAGAGTTCCTAGGAATGATGGGGAGCAACACGTGCTTGTCTGACCTTTTTCAATTCTAGGAAACCAAAAAATATGGGGAAAAAAATTTGCGAAAAATTTTCCTTTGTGTGATACATAACTGTCAAATTCGAGTGAGAGATTGTATTGAGTTACAGCCTTTAAATCACTCCCCCTCGGGTTTTATGTAAAACTCGCAGTTTTTATGGAAAATCGAATGACTTTTTCATCTGAACCAGAAATAAGGAGAAAGAAATGTAAAACCGTCGTGTCCTGATCCTTCATAAGCTTATGAAAGAGTCCATCTTTTTCTCTTCCGAAGAGATAGCGCATAAGAAAACTGTTTCGATAAAAAATAACTTTATGAAATCAACAGAGTTTTATGAAATGCAGAGAAGTTTATTTTAGGATAGATCGTGGGAAGGAGTAAAATCCGAGCATTTTATTGCTTATTCTGCACATGGAAATAAAATCTCTGGCTGTCGAATGGGAGAAAGAAATAGTCACGGCTACAAATGCATTGAAATCTCTCTTCGGAATTTTCCAATACAATTTACGTGATAAATGTATAACACATTCCCTTGGAATTGGTTTATGATTACACTGAGAAAGAACTAGTTCAGTTGAACGCATACGTGTCCAGTTTCCTTTGATTGTTGCGAAGTTAGTTCAGTATTTGTTTCACTTCATGAAGCCATAATATATCGTTGGCGAAAACTATTCAGGAATGTTTACGTCGAGCGTTCGTTTTCTTTTATCACGCAATATATGTACTTACTATAACACTTTGCTAGCTAATAGGTTACTAACTTTAAAAGCATTAAAAATGTCTAATGCTGTATAGGAAAAATATTCCTAGTTTTCTGGAAATTTGCTTAAAAGTAAGTAACTTTACCTTCGAGCATGCCGTGGACAAGTAATTAGCAAGGCAGTGCTAAAAGATGCGGAAAATTAGAAATTTATTTTCTCTCTGATTTGGCCAGTCAAAACAATCTCATTTTCGTTCATTTTCCCTTATACCAGATCGTAATCTGGGATAATAACAAGAGATTATTTAAATATATATTTGTTGATTTACTTTCGATTAAAATCGATTGATCATTTTAAAGATAATTAACTTTTCAATTCTCTTTATTTCTCTACAAATAAAAGTCATAGCTATAATTTATTCCTCCTCGTAATGTTCTTTGTTCAGGATATTGATAGATCGACCGTAATACTTGGGGATCCCAATATTGATTCTTAGTGATTAGAAAAATTGTAAATAACAGTCCCCTGAAGAAGGTGGAGTATAATGGTCGGCGCCTTTCATGTGAAAGGTTGGTGTCTTTCAATTAATATTAAATCCAAGATCCAACTTAATACACAACTGAGACAGACCGCAACTCGGTCTTTCAGGTCATTTCAACAGCTCTATCTTGGATTTTCTAGATGGGAAACACTCGGGGCATACTGTCCTGCCTATTCCCTAGATCCCATAATAACTCTATTTTCAAGTTGGTGCCATTTTCTCAATCATTTATTGGCCGCCCCGACCATTTTTGGAATAGAAGTTGTAAGTAGTATTTGCGTTTATCCCTATCCTGTTCATGGTGAGCAGCTTTACAAATTCTTTAATAATGCCTGACCTCTTAGTGGCAGATGAATGCCTGACACTAAGGTGTCAGGTGAAGAAATCGACAACACCTATTAGGCCATTTAGTTTCCCAGATTCACGGAGAATTCTTCAGTTGTTAGCAGATGATTCACCGAGAATTGTTCAGTTGTTAGCAAATGATTCACGGAGAATTGTTCAGTTGTTAGCAGGTGATTCACGGAGAATTGTTCTGTTACCTCTTGTTCAGTTGTTAGCACGGAGATGAGTTGTTAGCTGATTCACGGAGAATTCTTCAGTTGGCAGATGATTCACTGAGAATTGTTCTTGTTAACAGATGATTGCCTGGAGAATTGTTCTTGTTAGTGGTGATTCACGGAGAATTGTTCAGTTGTTAGCAGGTGATTCACGGAGAATTCTTCAGTTGTTAGCAGATGATTCACGGAGAATTCTTCAGTTGTTAGCAGATGATTCACGGAGAATTGTTCAGTTGTTAGCAGATGATTCACGGAGAATTGTTCAGTTGTTAGCAGACGATTCACGGAGAATTGTTCCTTGTTAGCAGACGATTCACGGAGAATTGTTCAGTTGTTAGCAGATGATTCACGGAGAATTGTTCAGTTGTTAGCAGATGATTCACGGAGAATTGTTCAGTTGTTAGCAGATGATTCACGGAGAATTCTTAAGTTGTTAGTAGATGATTCACGGAGAATTGTTCAGTTGTTAGCAGATGATTCACGGAGAATTGTTCAGTTGTTAGCAGATGATTCACGGAGAATTTTTCAGTTGTTAGCAGATGATTCACGAAGAATTCTTCAGTTGTTGCAATATAAAATGGTGCTCGGGAAGGCAAGGGCACATGACACGCTACTCTTAACAATTTCCTGGAACGGCTCCCCCGAAAACCTTGGTATTGGTAGGCTTTACCTCTGACACATATTTCTTCCGTGCGTCTGCCGAGCCTCGTGAGAGACACTGCTTTGCAGACGTATTTCCCAGTAATTTTTCGTAATCAGATTAACAAAATAAAGTCTTTTCTAGCCTATAAATGTGATCTGGAACGCCTGTGGCAGATTTGCTTCAGTGTGCAGCTGGAGAAGAACTAGTCAAACACTCTGTCTTGCCATTGACACGAAACACTTTTAGCCAAGACAGATGGGTAATTGCAGTTTGCATCTTGGCCATTAGATGGCACTGAACCTGACATATACGAGGCTCTATTCATAGCGGATGCAGTATTAACAATTCATGACCAGTAGATTCTGTGTGTGTGTATATGTATATATATATATGTATATATATATATATATATATATATATATATATATATATATATATATATAGATAGATAGATATACATACACATTAATATATATATACATATGTATGTATACATACATATATATATACACTTGTATATATACATATATATATATATATATGTGTGTGTGTGTGTGTGTGTGTGTGTGTGTGTGTGTCAGCCTAAAAAGCAATCAAAACGGTTCCTCATTTGGCGGCGATGGTGAGAGTTGGTCTATTCCAGCTTCAGTAAATGCTCCAGAATTCGACAGGTTTATGCATGTATGAGAGGCAATAGACTTTGCCCTTCTCGTGGTCAAACTGGCAAGGTGACTTTCCTTCTGATAATCTGGATTCGGGTTTGAATCCTTCAACGGACGTCAGAATTACTTCACATTCTTGCATTTGTATCTAAGGCTTTTGTGGTGACAAGCGTATCCAAAAAGTGCGAAGAATTGAGAATATATATATATATATATATATATATATATATATATATATATATATATATATATATATATATATATATATATAATGGCTCCAAAGAAACGAGACAATGTGGAACGAAAGGAATTTTCCATTTGAATTTTGTGATGACTGCCGGCTGGGCTTTCTTCCGCACATGCTGGAGATTTGGTGCTCTCTCTCTCTCTCTCTCTCTCTCTCTCTCTCTCTCTCTCTCTCTCTCTCTCTCTCTCTTATAAGTAGAGAGGAAGTCCAACTCCTGCCAAGGGCTGCTCAGTTCTGATTGGTTCCAAATTATTCAGTTTTGAAAGTCTGTTTGGCTAATGCTTGAAGTAACCGTCTGTTCACTAGTTTACAATTTAAATTTCGCAAAGGCCTGATTTCTTGTGACTCACGCCAAATGATTATTATATGACAAAAGTTTCCATTCATTCGTAGACATTTACTATTGCCATCAAAAGACAGTTGCGAGTAAATTCAAATTCAAAATACCGAGAAGTTTTTTATAAACATTTTTTTCTAATTCGGTAATAAGATTTATATAAGACGTATGGAAAACAGGTATCCCTATAAATGCTAATGTTGACATGGATATTCACGTCTTTATGAAATAGATTTCAATTAGTTACATTTATAGATTTATTAATATACACATTAATGTACTTCAGATGTCGTCTTATGTCTAACACTTCTAATGACACATGAAATAAGCCCATTTATTATATATATATATATATATATATATATATATATATATATATATAAATTTTTAATTATGAATTTCGAGCCAAATTTATACCAAAAGAAGTTATTTTAATAACGACATACAAGGACCACGTTTACCCCTTTAATATGCCAATATAAATAAGCCCATTTTTCATATGTATAAAAGATTTTTAATTGTGAATTTCGAGGTAAATTTATAATGAAAGAAGTGATTGTAATAGTGACCTACAAGGACCATCACGTTTATCACTTAATGTACCAATTGCTCTGGCGTCTCAAGTCGCCCAGTCTTAATTCTTTGGGTTCGCCAATGTTTGTATGGAAGGCGGTGGCTTTCCACTCGAATGTCAGTCTCATAGTCACAAAGTGATTCAAAATGAGTTTCCCCTTTGTTACTTCAAAAACTCATGAATAAATTTGAATACGAAAAATTGCACTTTTTAACCATTTCATCTTTGATATGGAACTGAAACTTTTAACAAATATTAATTAATAACTCTTCTGTTAGCGGCATGTTAATAATAGAATTTACATATTGGTAAATTAAATGTATAATATTACCCAAAGCATTATTATTTGCTGTCAGACGTCTTACTGTATACACAATTGTATACATATGCTCTTATACACATACACACATACGTACATACATACATACACGCATGCATACATACGTACATACATACATACATGTATATTTACATATGTATATATATGTATATACAGTACATAGATAGATAGGTGGATAAATAGATGAATATATATGTGTGGGTGTATACATATTATTTTACAAGTGTGTTTGTTGCTTACATATATATTTTTTTCTTTTATGCTTTTTTATGGTCCTAAAAGAGCTGGAGTAATTTTTTCATCCCATCGGAAAGCCAGTTATCATAATTATACTTACTTCTGAGGTATGATGGTGTATTGTATGTAAAAACCAATAACTTCTTAAATTATCTTTTACTCTAGGCTATACAGATCTCCTTGTTTCCTCTCTACAGCCGTAAACGTCCATTTTAAAAGTGTCATTAATCTCGTAGTCTGTAAACGGTCAAATACCTCATGAGGGTTAAATACGAATAAAAAATTTTTGTCATATACTTCAATTTATGTAGAAAAGACCTTCGCAAGAAATTCTGACGTTATAAAAAGCGCACAGGAAAAAATGGCCAATTGTGCTTGACAAATTCACATAAAAACAACTTGAAAGACGATTGTACTTTTCCGTCCCTTGCATTTTGTACTTCGGACAGACATGGCTAAAAATAGCTTGGAAAAAATGATGTAAAAATGACGTGGAACGGATTATCATAGAAAATTCTTGGTTATTTTTTCTTTGGCATTCCTTTGTTATTCAGTCTTTCCTCTATTTCCAACATTCTTTCAAAACGGATTTTCACTTGTTCACGTTTTTCTCTGCGTGTGGTTATGCAGCACATGCAGTTGCTGTGTCTCATTTGACTTTTCAAAAACTGAACATATAAACTGTAAATTTATTCTTATTAGCACTCTACATCTAAAGAAACGTATGAAACTTTCCAATATGGCCTGCATGGGCATTTGCAAAGGCACCAGATTTACCTCAAAAACTGTAATCATTCGCTGTTCGGAGAGGAATCAAATATGCTTCCTCGCGTGATACTGGAACCGTGCTTGGAATCAAAGAGAAAACTGCATGTTTTCCGTTCTTGAAGAATAAGTGAGCCTTCCTTATCAGTTCCTCAGGCGTGTTGGACAACGTGAAAAAGGTTTAGAAATATCAGTCGTCTTTAGCTTTCTGTAAAAGAAGACTATTGAGATGGCATTTTTTCTCTCTGCCCTAGATCTTAAAAACCACTGAGGTTAGAGGGCTGCAAATTGCTATGTTGATCATCCACCCTCCAATCATCAAACATACCAAATTGCAGCCATCTAGCCTCAGTAGTTTTTATTTTATTTAAGGTTAAAGTTAGCCATGACAGTGCGTCTGGCACCGCTATAGGTGCTAACAACATAGGCGCCAACAACATAGCCCACCACCGGACCGTGGCTGAAAGTTTCATGGGCCTCGGCTCAGATTTTCATGGGCCGTGGCTGAGAGTTTCATACAGCATAATACGCTATACAGAAAACTCGATTGCGCCGAAGAAACCTTAGCGCATCTTTTACTTGTTTTATTTTTTTATTTCAACGGAAAGCAAGTGATAAACTGAATTACTTTGTAAATAACTTCTAGTCTTGTTTTAGACAAGATACTAAGATTCACTTATTATTCATATAGTTAAAATGATATTATGTAGTGTATTTAATAAGTAAATTGTGAGAGCATTCAAAGTGCGAAAAATTATTTTCAAATCTCAGCCTTTAACGATATCATCCCTGAATTTCAATTTTAAACTGACATCAGGGATTATTATATTTGATGAAGGGAAGGATCAACTCGTTAAAATAATGGTGAAAAGAAACACGACTGCCTCTTAATATCCTTATGCCGTGAAGATTCAAGGCTTACACTGAACTTTTAACTATATGAAGAATCATGTTTGCGACAGAGGCTCATGATAATGGACCTGATTAGTTTAGATTTACACAGTTTTTTGGCGTTAAAGATTATTTTCTTTTCATAATTTTGTCAAATAATTTCATAATCCTCAAATATTTGATGATGCTAAATTTTTCATCTCACAATTTTGTCAAATAATTTCAAAATCCTCAAATATTTGACGATGCTAAATTTTTCATTTCACAATTTTGTCAAATGATTTCAAAATCCTCAAACATTTGATGATGCTAAATTTTTCCTTTCCCAATTTTGTCAAATGATTTCATAATCCTCAAATGTTTCATGATGCTAAGGACTATTTTTAAAAATATGCATCACTTCTTTTAGATTATCTTCAGTCCTAAAACATTTTCTGATAAACTATAATATATCATTTTCCTCTTCCAGTCCTTTGATGATATGTTTCATCCTGTTCGGTTCGTGGTTTTATCAGGAAGTGAAAAATCACTTTCCATTAAGGGTCTAATAACGATGTAATGGATCCTTTTATTTTCACTGACTTTTTGCATGATGGAGGATTTTTATTTCATAAAGGTCAGACACGTGAAGAGATTTTGAAGCCTGATCGTATAAAGTTTTGATAAATTATTATATACTGAAACGCCTAGGATGAAGAATAATGTCGATACGTGCGTTTATCATTCTGTGAAAGATACTTTACTTTCATACTGTATTTTTGATATCGAAAAACACTGTAATAAGCTTATTATCTTTACATTTGTACTTTATTTTTGATATCGAAAAACACTGAAATAAACTATGATCAAATGGAAAACCATTTTCAGTTCATAAAGAACTGAAAACGAACCAGCATTTTCAGTGTCGACTGAGGAATGGTTGGAAAGCCGCTGGAATGAAATTTAAAAAGAGGCGTCTGAATGAATATGGATAATGTGAGTTGGAAAGCTTAACTTACTTGACTCTTAAACTTCTTCTTGTAACGAAAGTACAATAAGTGGCCAGCTCACTTCTCGTTTGTCTTATGATTTCATCATCATCGATTGTAAAAGGGGTCACTTAAGGATTAGAAATGAGTCATGTCATCTGAGTAGAGGCTGTCTTAAGTAATTCTCAACTCCGTAAGGTTGGTATCAAGATCAGTAAATGTCCTTTAGGCCTCTTTCCTTACCGCTCATCGCTGGAAAATAATTTTGCCGATGGACATAGAAATGGTCATTTCTTTTATTTTATCGTTAAAGAAAATTTGAACTTATTCCTCCAGTTTACATGATTTGCTATATATTCTATAGCATAGCTGACTCAGATTTGACCCAGTCTTCTGAGAGACCCACCATGGAAGGACAAGGCTTCTTCGCTTCTTTCACATTCAGATTGGAGGTGATAAAATATATCTACATATGTGAGGAAATAGAGGAATGAGAGGTCATTTTGTTAAACTAACCTGACCAAATTTAACTTTTGTTAAGATTAGCTGCAGAGAGACAGAAAATCTTAAAGCTGTTCAGTAATTGTATTCTAACTCACACAAGATATTCAAATGATCTGGTATGTAAGCTGATTCCCTTTTCAGGTAGAATATCGCAGTTTTTCTGAATGGTTGCGTTCCCTTCTCGGACAGCCTGGAGAGCTTGCAATGTGGTGAGTTTGTGCAAAATTTTCCAGATGCTGACCTCTTTTTCCTTAACACAGAAAGTATTGCAATTTATATTCCAGTATTATCAGTAAACCAAATATAACAAGGTGCGAGATCACCTATGCTATCAAAACTTGCTGACTGTGTACCCCCTGAATTTTTTGTCGTCCACGATCAATATGTTTTAAATGCTGAGCGGATTCAATTTTTTTTTTTTTTTTTTTTTTAGAAATTTTATCAGAAACAAGTATCACAGCACCTTTCCTTTAGAACTGGTATGAAAGCACCTGCCTAAACCTTTAGTCATTTATTGTTGAGACAGGGGACTAAGTAAATTTAGCCCATTTTAGTGAGTTAATGGAGCACCTTTCAATGAGGAAACGTATTTGAAATACGCTTATGAGTTATATTTCTACAATATAAAACCAAGTGTAATGACCCGATGGAAGTTGTTACTATTAAGTGACAGATTTTTTCCCATGGCCTTTAAGTTTCATGTGAAGATGTTAATCCATCAGTATGAAATAATGTGATTGAATCACTTTCATATATGACAGTATTAAAATGATTAGTTAAGGCCATCATAAACGGCATGAAAGTAAGGATGATTAATCATCTCTCAGCCATTATCAATTGAAGGAGGAAGTTAGCGATGTTTTCATCAACTTTCACACCCTGAAATTCCTTAAAATCTCAATACTTGAAATGAGAAACATGATCATATTCACATTTTTGCCAAATGAAAGATAATGCAAACGAGGCCAAAATAATTATTTTTTAGTAATAAAAGTTAACATTATTCTTCAACCTTTTTTTAGAATGATTGCAAAATAATGGAAACCAACTACTTCAAGATTCTCATAGCAAGAAAACGACAATAATATCAAAACACATTTATAACTTTTAAGTAAGTTCATCGCCTTTTAAGACACCAGTCGCTTAAATGGAAAAAAATAAAAGTTGTTAATTAAAGAAGGTTCTTCCAGACTATCTCAAACTTTTGTCGCAAGTACGATGGACAGGTTTCGCAATAATAAGGAAATGTAATTTAAAAACTGCTCATACCTGACTTCTCACAGTGGACGTTGCCAAAAAAGTGCTCAGATCTGAATGTTCCCTTAATTATCAATCACTAAATTCTGTTTCAAGTTGTAGCCCTCTCTAAAAGTCGCAAAGTTTTCAACGACTTTTAGGGTAGTCACTAGAAATCTCTGCTAAAAGTTACATTTTTTGAGTGAAGTCAACTTTGGAGAATGATTACCTCATTAGTAGTCTTGCGCGAATCAACGCTAATATAATAATAAGAGAAGAGCAAAGGGCGTTCTTCAGTTGGCCAATTTACCTAAACTTGCCCAGTTCTGTTGAAAGTTCGGATGTGAATTTTCCCTCTTACAGGATGCTCTCTACACAAAGACTCTGTGCTGCCAAAGACCAGTTTAATGTATCAACAAAAGTTCTATGTTAATTAATGCATTAAAACGGGCTGTGGCTGAAATTTTCATGGGCTGCAGCTGAAAGTTTCATGGGCCGTGGCTGAGAGTTTCATACAGCATTGCACGCTGTACAGAAAACTCGATTGCGCCGAAGAAACTTCGGCGCATTTGTAACTTATCTGTGTTTTTAGCTGAGGAATAAAGGGTAGGTACGACAATAATTAGGCCAAAATGGTAAACGAGAGGAGTTGAGTCTTTGGCCTAATCTATCTAATATGGGACTAACAGCACCGTGGAGTTATAGTATTTTCCAATAAACAAAACAAACAAAACAAATCTTTAGGCCAAAAATAGGAAGTTCGATAATGAAACGAGTGGTTTCCGAAAACATACAGAATTTTTTGCTCGTGCACTAAAAATGGTTCACTAAAGTCACGATCTTTATTATAGCCGAATACTCTTGTAATCTCCATGAAAATAAAGAATATTCTTTCATATTTCATAAATTCACCGTTATTACAGTCTCAAGGCAATAGAAATAGACTTAGAACGATGCAGGCTCCAATCAAAGTTCTTCGCGATAAAAATGAGAGAGTTCTCCAAATGCAAAAAGAAGTGGAAATATGATACAATTTCGGACTGAGGAAACGCTGAACAAGTTTCACTTTAATACCATTTTTCGACTGGATGAGTGATTCCTTAGATCGCTCTCCACTCAACATAGTATCGAAGAATGACGTCGAAACAGAAGTTCCTTTGTAAAATTCCTGACAAATTTTATTGGCCCCATAAAGGCATTGTTCTGCCCCTTTGACCTCAAGTGGTCCCAGCTTCGCAAAATATTTTATTTAAAGTAGTTTTGTTTGGTTGTCCTCAGTAAGGAGGCTATGTTATGTACATGCATGTACATGCATGCACACACACACACACACACACACACACACACATATATATATATATATATATATATATATATATATATATATATATATATATATATATATATATATATATATATATATATATATATATATATATATATATATATATATATATATATATATATATATATATATATATATATATATTTCTGTATATATATATATATATATATACATACGTACGTATTCCATTAGAATTGAACAAAACGTCAAAATCAACTGATCTGATCCTTTGTTCACCCTCCTATTCACAAAAGTCATCTAGGATCTAGATTCGCCTTAAAAACTTATTCACATGGCAAATTCCCTTCTTCTTTTTTTAGATCTGATATCCTGGCAGCATAATTCAAGCAATTCTTCTTAGACTGGATTATACATTTTTTTCCTGTAATATGACATCCTGAGATCTGTCGAGTTTTTGGTGCGTAGATGTTAATTGAACATTACATATCGGGTGCATGGAACACTCAAGTTCATGCTACCTATGTAGGTAAAGTCATAACCTTAATAGGTAAAGCATAGTCCCACACGCGATTAAAGCTCATTACCTCTAAGCCTACTAACCTTTAGCGATATGCTAACTCTATATAAGTGTCTCTTTTACCCCGTTTTTGACAAAATCTAATAAAACTGGCAGTTGCCCTTCAAGGGGCGCGCTGATCGCCCAATTTCGAGGAATTGTAGATTTTTAGTTTTTTGCAGTTTTGGACTGGTATATGTCTAAACAAACATGTCCTGAAATGTTATTGCTAAAAAAAATTTTTAAGTGTTTTTTTTTTTACATTTTTTTTTCACCGCATTTACCGGCATTTGAGTGGCACTAAGCGAAAAATTGTCGCAAAATTTCTTTATGACTTTTTAGGTGGAAGTGAGAAATATACTTTACTTTCCTACTAAAACACACATTATCTACGATAAAAACTGGCTCTCTCTCTCTCAAAAAATATAATATCAGAGTAAATATGTATCTATGTATCTCGATATCGCCCTGTGAGCGACATTGAGCGACAAATTGTCGTACAATGTCTGTATGATTTGCCAATTCTGGATAGTGGAAATTGAGAAATTGACTTTGGTGTCCTGCTGAAACTACCCATTTTCTACGATAAGAGCTGGTTCGTTCTCTAAGAAAAAATACCAGATCAAAGTAAATATATATCTATGTATCTCGATATTTTGAACTCGTCATAGTCGTATCACAGATGTACCATGCCAGTTAGTATACATATAATATTTTATATTTCTTGACATATTTTTACTGCGTATCATCCGAAATATGAAATTATATTAGTACGTAACAGTCCCAAACAAAGAGTCGAGTTTTACCAATAAACCATCTCGATTTGTGTGTGGTTCTGGTTCAAGCGATATGCTAGTTAGTGCTTTGTGACGCATTTCCTTTTCGGATTTTCTTACCGTGTAGTGCATTCACGCAATTCCATTGCCATAAGCAAGAGAAGTACCAACCTTATGAGGAAGAAATTTGAACGACTGCGTCTCTAACTTTGTTACAAGAGAGGGAAGCAAACGGGAACTTTCTCGCCTGAGATAGCAACAACACCAGAACGCCCATAACTAGGTAAGGGATTTGTTTTCCTTTATTAGTGATATTCAAATTGGTGATAGTAGTGATATTCTAATTAGTGATTACTATTTTTCGTAATATTACAATAATTGCATAAGACCTCAAAGCCTGATTTTACTGCAGTGAGTTGTCGTCTGACTCGTGACTTGTGTAGGCTTGGTTGTTCAGCGTTTGTTTACTTTAGCCTCGCGTTTGTTTGTTTACTTGCCTCTCCAATATCTGAACGGAAAACATGCACAGTGGTAGCGTATATAGGTTATGTAGAAAATTTATATTGATAGCAAATATTTTTATAGGTTATGAAGAAAACTTTAGGGCGAGTGTAAAACGATGAGAACAAACCTTTCCTAGAATACCATGTCCTGGCCTAACCTCATTAGGGCATTTATTTTTATAAAGATTTGTGGAAAACAATTTCGCACGGATACTCGAAGCGGTTTTCGACCATTTTGCCGATGTCAGGGAAGGGTTTGTGATGCGTTTTCAGAAACTAGAATTGGACAATACAATGCCATACACAACTCGAAACCGAGACAAGTGGTGAATACCCTCCTCTATAACTAGCCGCCTCACCTAGCCTATTATTTTTTATAGGTAGCATATACTATTTTTAATAGGTTATGGAGAAAATATTATATTGATAGCATATATTAATGAACTGATAAATATAATATATAAATATATATGTATAATATATATTTATATATAATATATACATACATTTTTTTTATTTATATATATATATATATATATAAAATACATGAATATAATATATATATATATATATATATATATATATATATGTAGATAAAAAAAGGCCCATAAAAGACTATTTGAACATTGCAACCATATATTTCGAGCTCTTGGTTCTGTGCCCCTGTTCACTGGTAAAATATGGGGAGATGAGGTGTTACAAGAGCGTATATACTGCCACACCTATATATGCTTTGTATATTTATTCTTGTAACACATCATGCGTCCATATTTTACCAGAGAACATGGTCACAGAAGGAAGTGTTCAAAATATATGGTTGCAACATTCAAATAGTCTTTAGTCTTTTTATGGGCCTTTTATCTTCATATATATATATATATATATATATATATATATATATATATATATATATATATATATATATATATATATATATATATATGTATATATATATATATATAATATATATACATATATATATATGTATATATATATATATTATATATTACACATACATATATATATATATATATGTATTCATATATATATGTGTGTGTATATATCTCAAATATAAGGGAGCCCATAGAAACGCCAAAATGTAGAAAATAAAGGCTGTATTTCAGAGACTTAACTGTCACTCTCCTCAGGCGAATAGTGAATGAGAAAAAGTTACAGAAAAGCGGTATTTATACCAGAAGATCCATTGGTCAGCTGTTAGGTCACTCCAGTTGACAGTTCCTCTTTAATCTTCTTAATCGCTGGTTGGGGGAAGATTTCATCAATAATATCTGTATAATTGCTGCTATAAATTATACGAGACATATCCCAGTTTATTGTGTGGTTATGGTTGTTTATGTGGTTAAAAATAGTTGAGCTCTGTTGTCCCAGGCAAGGGTTTCGTAAACTCCTGTGTCTTTGGCGACTGGTTTTTGTTGGATGTTAATCAGGGATTCGGCTCAGGTATTTGGGTAGGTAAAAGGAAAAGGGTTAGAGTTTCCAAGTGTCTTTGTCAACGTCTTAATCCTGTCCAGGTGTGGGATTTTTATTTTACTGTTGTTGGTCGCTGGTCCTTTCCCCTCTCTTAGGCACATTTTCTCCCGCAGACACTTGGGAACTCCAACCCTTTTGCTTTTACCTACCCAAATACCTTAGCCAAATCCCTGATTAACGTCCAACGAAAACCAGTCCCTAAAGACACAGGAGTTTACGAAATCCCTTGCCTCGACTGTGACCAATCTTATATCGGTTTCACGGGCAAATCACTCCCCCAAAAATTAATACAGAATAAACATTCAGTTAGGTACAGACAGCAGATCTCAGCTATTTTTAACCACATAAATAACCATAACCACAGAATAAACTGGAATATGTCTCATATAATTTACAGCAGCAATTGTCGGTTCAAAAACGAGATGGTGGAATCAGCTTTGATTAAACAAAGAAGCACCATGAATTTTTCAAGAGGTGCGTGGGATTCAGATATTATAAATAAAATCTTCCTCCAACCAGCGATTAAGAAGATTAAAGAGAAACTGTCAGCTGGAGTGACCTAATGGCTGACCGACGGATCTTCTGGTATAAATATCACTTTTCTGTACCTTTTTCTCATTCACTATTTGCCTGAGGAGAGAGACAGTCTGGTGCCTGAAATATAGCCTTTATGTTCCACATTTTGGCATTTCTATGGGCTCCTTTATATTACATGGAATTCTATTGTGACAGAAAATATTTCAAAGTCATTCATATATATATATATATATATATATATATATATATATATATATATATATATATATATATATATATATATATATATATATATATATATATATATATACATATATATATATATATATTATGCAAATTTTAGGTAACATAAAACCAAGAGATAGCACATTTCTCTTCATTTCATTATATTGTAAATTTCAGGGCATATTTCTTATATGACAAAATAGGTTTTGTGCAAAAATCAGCCTTCCAGTTGTCATAGTTTCATAGTTATTACAAAATTACCATAGATATTTTAGTTTTACCGTTTTCTCAAAACGTAGTTTTTTCAAAAATAAATGCTTATAACTCCAAGAAAACTGAACCAAATTCGATGAAACTTGTACAGTGGACTATAACTATATATTTTGATTTTGTACTTTTTTGCATATTATTTAAAAAAAAATTTTTTTAAGTCTTTTTATCAAGTGAAAAAAAATTGACTTAGAAGAATAAGTGGTAAAAATTTGAAGCAAATCCCTTCATTCATAAGGTAGTTATAAGTACTTTATAATGGGGCCTTATGAAGTCAGCAGTCCCCTCAAACGCAATGTTCGAATTGATGAATATATAAACAAATTTGATAATTAGTGGAATAAGACATCTATAACTGCCACTTCACTGAGGACAAATGCTTGTTTAAGGAGGAAATGAATCAGTTTTGAATTTGAGGGTAATTTCAAGAATATTTTGGAAAATAGAAATTTTCAAGGTTAGTTTCTTACTGAGTCTCAATAAGTACATTAGATGCATTAAAGCCTCAAAATCTCACCTCGAGGAGTTCTAGAAAAATCCTTCAAAGCCAAACTTAATAGTAGAGAGACCCCCTACAACTTCCAAAATAGTCTATGCAAAAATCCCGAAAGTATCACGTGAAATTACAAAAGCCAGCCACTCCCATCAGTGTGGTATCTTTATTCAATTATTTCTTATTTACTCTGGACTTACAAAACCTCTCTGTAAATTCATTTGTGCTTTTTTATTATTTAATAGCTCTATCTCGGTTTGTTCGCAACACGTCTACCCCTTTTCATTTCTAGTGTTCTTGGTGATCAAGTTTTCTCACCAAAATATGTCTTTCTCTTTATCAGCAACCTTCCTCACTGTAATCCTTCCCTTATTCATGCATTTACATAAGTTTTCAGCTGCAAGTCTCTTGCGTTTTCCCTTTCCAATCCTTCACCTGCTTGCACTCTGCCTCGAAATACTCTTTCCTGACATGTCAGCTCAGATCTTCTGAGCACAATAGAGATCCTGTCAGTTCATGTGATCCACTACTCCTAGGCTTAGTTTCCACGTGTGTTTCTGCTTACTGTTCCGTTAGATACTTTCACTCTGTTCAGCGAAAGTTTTATCAAGATCCCTCTTTCTCTTCCACTGCCATTTCAAGTGTTAAGGTCACTAAACTTTTCTTGGAGGGATCAGTTAACTGAAAGTACTAAATGTCTTACCAATCAATTAGGTATTTCATACCAAAGTCAGACTTCATTCCAGTTACTCAAGCTGTGATCTTTCAGTTTTAGATTAAGCCACTTTTTTTTATTCACGCTTGGTTAGCAGGGTACAAAGATAGCCAAATCGTTCAAGTTTGAACAAGAACTCTCCTTATAGGATTTTTTGTGATATGGGTGCATATTTGGATTAAATTTATGATGTTAATCCGCACAGTGGCTTGAAAACCGTTGTAGAAAGTAATATTACACTTATTGTTATATATAGAATTAAGTGGTCAGTGAAAAATACTTAAGAGGATTATATGCAAAAAACAGCAGTATAATACAGCATTGCACTGTGTAACTCGCAATCTGTTATTTCAGCGTAGGTATCCTGCAATTAATTCTTCATCATGGGCAAAATTAACTTTGCCATGGAGTGATGTAGTTGGCTAATAAAACTATCAAGCTTATGTATTGGCAGGAAAAAGAATGGGTTCCAAAAATTTATATTGAGAGCTGCAGCTATTTTTCTAAAAAAAAAAATAGTATATCAGTCTATTTAATTATTATGTTTGTGCGTAGCTACTAATGAATGCATTTAAATGCACATTTAAATAGTCCTTGACCTTGACCTACGGAACTCAGTAAAAATAGGGTGCTGCCATTAAAGGAAGACAAATTTCAAGGCTAGTGAATACAATTAGTTTTGCATTTGCAACTTTTTTTTATATAAATTCAAGTTTGCAAATATAAACATTGAACACACAAACGTACCCACTGTACAGTGATTGTGTAGAAGAATATTTTTCATCATTACTATCGAGTCTAATCTTGAGGACTAATGATATGCAAGCAAAGGAAATTACAGTCTCGGAAATGAAAAGGAAATCTTGAATCAACATTTGCCATTTGACAATGATTACAAATTTAATATCACGTGACGATCGAAGCGAACGATCGTATATCAGTATTCATATCCATAAATTGCAATCGTAATTAACAATATGCAAATCCAAATGAATGACTTGCCATATCCACGAACATTAATTTGGGCAATCTGCTAAATAACAGTTCATCGAAAGTTCATCCCCTGGTCAGTATAACTGATGTCTGTTATCGTAAGTGAATTCGTGTTAAAAGTAATTAGTATCCGTTCTGGCGTGTCATCCTCAAAAGACAATTGTCAGAAATTCGTACGTGTTCATTAATGTTACCATGCGTGAAAGTGAGTCAACTTAGCCTGGTGTGATACATATGTACAGTAGTATGTATATGTATATATATGTATATTATATATATATATATATATATATATATATATATATATATATATATATATATAGAGAGAGATAGATCGTCCACCCTCCAATCATCAAACATACCAAATTGCAGCTCTCAGCCTCGGTAGTTTTATTTTATTTGATTAAAGTTAGCCATGGTCGTAATCATCAAACTATAGGCACCAACAACATAGGCCACCAACGGACCTGGCTGAGTTTTTATTTTATTTTAAAGTTAAGAGTTTTATGGGCCGTGGCTGAGGCCACCACTGGACAACATAGGCCACCACCGGACCGTGGCTGAGTTTCATGGGCCTCGCCTAAGAGTTTTATGGGCCGTGGGTGAGTCCACCACAGGACAGAAAACTCGATTGCGCCGAAGAAACTTCGGCGTATTTTTTTAATTGTTGCTTATCGAAGCTAGAAGACAAATGACAGCAAATTTTAGAGGTTTGGTCTTTGGGAGATAACCCGGGGCTCTATGAAATCGTTTGTATTAGAACTGCGGCCGTCGGAGGAATTGTGCCCGCCGGAGGAGTTATCAGTCACGATCCTGCTTTGTGTGTTGAGTGTCTTTCGCCGATCTGTGAACTGGATTAGATGAGTGTCTAAAAATAACTAGTCCCAAATTAAATTTGTGGGATTATTTCCTTAGGATATCTTGTAAGCTTAAAGTTTTTTATGTTTAGAAACTAGTCACAGTTTTAATTAAACTTTTAAGGAAAAAATACAAGAATGAAAAAAAAAAACAGTAAATTTGGATCAACAATAAGGCCGCGATTTATAAGGTCGTTACGAAGAACCTTACTCGATACTTGCCTCAAACTTCTATCTTGATTAATGAGAAGGGCGTATATGCATGGACCACAGTTCCAGTCATATATATTTAGTGAGCCACTGATGCCACAGGTAACAGGTTGCCATATTAGATCGCCTAAAAATTTTACTACATTAGGCCTATGTGTGGTGGCAGCACCGTGGATTCCAATTCCACAGTCCCAACGCACACCACCTAATCAGAATACCAGCTGTACGATAACAATCCCACACTCGTGACATTAAGTTACCTTGAATCGTGAACACGTCTGTTAGCAATTTAGACAGCCATCGGTCAGAGAAATCTGTGTTATCCACTTTTAACACTTGGATTCGTTATTACCAGTTCCATAATTTGCAAAAATGTAGTTGCAAGTTTCAGGAAAAATTAAAAGAAAACAAGTAAAAATATAGAGAAAAAGATTCCATGCATATTAGATCGCAAAATTTTTACGCTTACCTCGGAGTTTGTCCCAACGCACACCACCTAATCAAAATACCAGCTGGGACATAAAGTTACCTTGAATCGTGAACACATCTGTTAGCAATTTAGACAGCCATCGGTCAGAGAAATCTGTTATCCACTTTAACACTTGGATTCGTTATTACCAGTCCCATAATTTGCAAAAATGTAGTTGCAAGTTTCAGGAAAAATTAAAAGAAAACAAGTAAAAATATAGAGAAAAAGATTCCTGCATATTAGATCGCTAAAAAATTTTAATACATTAGCTCGTGTGGTGGAAGCACCTGGATTCCAATTCCACAGTCCCAGCATCACCACCTGTGAGTCTGCTGTACGATAACAATTCCAGTGACATTTTACCTTGAATCGTGAACACCACGGCTGAGCAGCCTCGGTCAGAGAAATCTGTTATCCACTTTTAACACTTGGATTCACAAAATAAGTTCCATAATTTGCAAAAATGTGGTTGGTTTTAGGAAAAATTAAAAGAAAACAAAATATAGAGGAAAAAGATTTTGATGCAAAATCGCTAACCATGCAGTATGACAAACAACTTCAAGTCTTCAACAGATTGACATTTCGGATTATACATCCGACACTGGAGAAATTAATATTTACGTCCATAAACTATCTTTACTTCACGCTCAAGTGACATTGTGAGTTTTTATTGAAAACCTGAGGTTTTGTTTTGCGTGAATGTGCAAGAGCTGCCTGGGAGTTATTAACGCCTCACAAAAAATAATCATTCGTCTGGTTGGTTTCAAAGTAGCCAACAGGTAATCTAACCATGCTTATGACAAACAATATTGTTCTCTAAGACATGCGCGAGTATATGGCCCAAGAAACTATCTAGTTCAAGTGACAGAAATTTATATTATATCTATCTATACATATATATACATATATATATATATATATATATATATACATACATACATACATACATACATAGCGTTCATACAACAGGATGTTGTTATATGTTATGTTCTCACAGGAATACTTCAGCAACGCTCACAGAAAGAACACTTATACAAAGTCCTTACACTATAAGAATATCAACAGCAGTCTTCACAAAGAGCGATACAACGTCTGAAGGTCTCCCACTGAAACCATTGCTGTGTGAATGCGATTAGTATTTAACGCTCGCTAGGGGCATTAATGTGAAAGTGCTATCGGCATGCAAAGTTGTGCATGAATAATGAATGCTTTTTCTTGCTTCATTCAGGAGAAGACTTCATTTGATCGAATCATTTTCCCAGAGCTTCAGCATTTACCAAAGGCAGTGAAATAGTTTGTGCAGGTTTTCGCAGATTTTGGTATTTGAGCAGCTCCTATTCTTTTATATATATATATATATATATGTGTGTGTATATATATATATATATATATATATATATATATATATATATATATATATATATATATATATATATATATATATATATATATATATATATATATATATATATATATATTAGACGCGTTAGACTGTTTGCTTTCGGAATGCGCTACAAATAGTTTCAAACAGAGATATACAGTACCCATAAAAAGTTGGCCTCTCTCTCTCTCTCTCTCTCTCTCTCTCTCTCTCTCTCTCTCTCTCTCTCTCTCTCTTTGTCACACACGTGCCACACACACATACACACACACAAATACGTATCAATTTAGACAGTACACATTATCAGAACACTTTTTATCATTTTACAATATCCAAATCATAATAATAAACGAAGTCTTGGACACAAGGCAATATCCTGTCCCGCGTGTACTACAGCCAGCTTTGAAGAGTAGAGAAAAAATAGGCGATTACATATGTAAGTGATTTATATAAATGTGTAATATTCCTCAGTTTATTTATTCATCTTCCCCTTTTGGATGTACAAGATAAGTCGTTGAGGGACGGAGGATAAAGGAATTTAAGAGTTACAAAGAAGCTGAGAAAGGGAATGTTTAGAACGCGCGATGAGGGAGCAAGCAGGACTTGAAAAGACCCCTTGCTACCTGGGGAAAATAATTCATCTCCACACATCTCTTCCGAACACGGGGTTTAATTTCACTGCTTTGTTGCGATATTATTTTCACTACAAAATTATCCTCTTGTATCTGACAGTGAATTTATCTAGCCGACGTTTCAACGGGGGCTTTGATGGTTTGTAACTGCCTTAATATCTAAACCGATTGATTTACTGATTCAGTCAATTTCAGATTTCATTAAGATATACATAAAATATTTCACGCGCCGTTAAGACTTAAGGAATCTAAATATATCGTCCATTTTACCGTGTCGCCAAGGCCTGTTGTCATGCAAACTCCAAAGACAAGAATCCCTACCTGAAGTTCTTCGTACGTCTTTATGAGGAAGGTAGTGCCTCTTACAATGTCTAATGTACCACTGGGGAATTAAGAGTCAAAATCATACCTTTCGAGAGAAGCAAGTTCATGACAGATCGTTATTGCTTCCAGATGAATACTTGACATATACCAAAAGAATTACGTGTTCAACAACGTCTTTGAAATCTACGGAGTGCGCAGAAATTTTTCGATATTCGCTGACTGATGGTATTTATTTTTTTGTACAAATACTCTTCCATACTTTTTTCCTTCTCAGCTGTCACTGTTGTAACGAAGAACTTGAACAAAGACATTATAAAGTAAAGATAATGAAGAATATAAACCGGGTTTCCCTATTACAGTTCCACTTTTAGGGAGCCCTGGGCATTGCAAGTTCGATAGGCCCTTTATATGACGAAATTAAAACACAAGGGAGATCTAGTTCCACTTCAAAGTCAGTTTATTGTATACGGTTAGAACTAACAAGTTTAGACATACAGAGACGTTAAATGAGCCATATATCTGAAGCAAATATAATTATGACACAGTCAAAGACATGCCAAAAAGCTCCACTTAGGTTTGTAGGAGGACAGATTACAAATAGCATATCTACGATGTTACGTAGCAATTTAGTTTCCAAATATAACGGCATCTCTGGATTTGTTAGTGCAAAAGTCCATTTTCAAAAAACGACAGTAAAGTTTTCCACATTTATAGCTGTTTGCATCAACTTACAATATCTTCACGGTGTTTCTTTCCACATTAGTCATCTGAAAAATATTTAATGAGCTCTTCAAACTAAATACTTTAGCCTATCAGGGATTATCATGGTTCTGTCATAATTCTTTATGACTGGGAATGCTGAACGATCTCTTTCTTTAACAACTAGTGACCTTCGTGTTCAGATATATCATAACAGCTGCATTAACAGTTTAAAAAAATATCATGGAGTAAAGTCACATTTTGAGAGTGAACAAGACATGACCTGAGCTTTGCCAAGATTGTCAGCTGGACACTGTTTTAGTTCATACACTTGCGTCTGGAAGATTACCCTGTACTTGTGTAAGCTCCTGTCATCTGTTTGAAAATGGCAATAAAAGTTCCATATCTGAACATTCTGTTGAGGAAACGACGACTTGAGCTAATACAGTGATGTTGGATTTGCATCATAAAGTTTGTGTCTCTGTCTTGCCTGCAAGTGGTTGTTTCATAGTCTTCGTTGACACAGGAGCTTCTAGCATATAGCAGTGGTGCTCATGTTCTGTTTTGACAATTTCCAATATTTGTGGTTAGAGCAAGACAGAGACTTAACTATCTTATGATACATTATGTATTACATTTGTAACGCTCATTCACGATCAATTCCATTATTAATAGTGTTCCATGAAGACTGTTACTTAGCGAAGGCATTTTAAGTAGGAAAGTATGTTTTCCTTACCTTGCAGAAGGTGTAAACCCTGGCTTACTAGAGTTGCCGTCGGTCCGGGCATTCAGAGAAATTCTTTCAGTTTCATTTACGAATAATGTACTCAGGAAACCGTTCTTAAAGGAGAAAGGATTAAGATAAATTCGATGGCAAAAACTGGGCATTAAATTCTCACTGACCAACATAAATCAGACAGGAAGTTCATGAAGGCAACATTAAATTTTTCTAAACAGTACACTGATGCAGCAAAGAGCTGGGTACGACCTCCGGGTGCAACCAAAATAATTAACAGCTACGAATCATCAAGAGGCAGCCTGTGCAACAATATATTCAGTATGTGAGCAGCACAGAAAATGAAAGCTCCTGCTGGTTTCCTTTTTCTGAGTTTGCCTGGTTTATCCAGTTAATTCTAAGAGTCTTGCCTTCTCTTCTGTGAGATTCAACACCACACACAGTTTCCTTGAAGTTTTACTCTTGGTGAGATCAAATTGTGGAAAGATATTCCTAAGCATATCGTTGGAATTCTTTATCCCTTTCTTCTCAATTTCCTTGTCTGCATTATGCGGCTTTCCGTATTGGGGCCCTTGGTCTAGTAGCCTTCTACTTTACCAACTATGGATTCAGCTTGGCTTACAATAAAGACAATTCCAATGTAGTGACTGGACACTGCTGGCATTGTCATAGGACTGCTGATTGTAATCTCCAGAAGTACTAGCATATTTATCTAGAAATTACATCATAGATGTAATCTGTCTTTCACCCTTGTGAGAGTTAGTCTGTAGAATTGTTAAAACTTTCTACTATCCTGCAAGAAACACACCACGGAATGTTCGATGGCCTGTTAAAATTAACAGTCTTGGTGTTAAACCTATGGAATTGGAAAGTACTTGACAGCTCCAATTTCAGCCAGATATAATTAATAACGTATTTTGCCATCAACAGAACAATTTCTTCATTTAACAGTTGTTGATAAGTATGACTGCTTACCACTTTCATGGTTGCTAGTATTCTCTAAGGTGCCCCATTAGAAATGAATCAAATTGTATAATAAGTAAAATTTCCTGAAAAAAATTCCCATTATGCTTGGATCCTGGTATCTCTTTCCTACCATTAAGTGACAGGCTTCTCTCAGCTAGAGAGACTGACACACAACATAGCACGATAATACTTGAATCCAGTATTCCTTGCCTTAGTTCATGAGGTTCATTTTTACTCTGTCTTTTTCCAGTCATTAAAGCCATTACTGCTGGGAAACCTTTTGCATTAGCTGAACATCAAAATAGATTAAGAACAATGAAGTTGGGGCTGTGTAGAGCCACTTTCCCCAGTGTTGCTCACCATCTTCATGACAATATAATATAATAACGTATATATATATATATATATATATATATATATATATATATATATATATTGGTGTATATATATGTAAATATATATATATTATATATATATATATATATATATATATATATATATATATCATGCTGCTGAAATGTAATACAAATTGTTACAGAACTAAAAAAAAAAAAAAATCCTATATTTCACGGTCAGGCGAGTGCAAATTGGAGACATTCTGAGGCCATGTTTATTTTAGCATCAGCCGTCGAGCACTTCACAGTTACTGGCAGGAAAATTTCAACTCTCGTTTTCCAGTTTTGTTTGAATAATTTCACACCGTCTCTGCAGACCGACCATCACTCTGGTCGCCTTCTCCGGTAGCTGTGTAATGGCCTCCTCCTCAGTATTCCTTGGCTTTACCAGACCACTGAGCTGATTAACAGTTCTCCTACTGGCCCGTTACTTTTTTACGTGGCAAGAACCAATTGGTTACTTAGCAACGGGACCTACAGCTTATTGTGGGAATCCGAACCACATTATAGCGAGAAATGAATTTCTATCACCAGAAATAAATTAACTCTTCATCAGCAATCGAACTCATCGAATGACGGTCTGAAGCTCAACCAACTCGGCCAACAAAGGGCTCTCTGACGCGCAAGAAAAGCGAATAGATATTATATATATATATATATATATATATATATATATATATATATATATATATATATATATATATATATATATATATATATATATATATATATATATATATATATATATATATATATATGGTTTATCTCGTATGGACACAACGCAAGTCAAGGCTTCTTGCAGCGAGACTTCTGCAGCGGACGGTATCTTATCCTCTTCCTCTCCGAAATATTGATTTCTCTGAAGTCGTTGTTTTCAGTCTGAAAGCTATAAACCTGTTTTCTCTGAAATCGTCGTTTTCAGTCTGAAAACTATAAACCTGTTTTCTCTGAAATCGTCGTTTTCAGTCTGAAAACTATCAACCTGTTTTCTCTGAAATCTTCGTTTTCAGTCTGAAAACTATAAACCTGTTTTCTGGTTGTTTTCAGTCTGAAAACTATAAACCTGTTTTCTGAAATCGTTGTTTTCAGTCTGAAAACTTAAACCTGTTTTCTGAAATCGTTGTTTTCAGTCTGAAAACTATAAACCTGTTTTCTCTGAAATCGTTGTTTTCAGTCTGAAAACTATAAACCTGTTTTCTCTGAAATCGTTGTTTTCAGTCTGAAAACTATAAACCTGTTTTCTCTGAAATCGTTGTTTTCAAGAAAACTATCAACCTGTTTTCTTTGAAATCGATCAGTCTGAAAACTATAAACCTGTTTTCTCTGAAATCGTTGTTTTCAGTCTGAAAACTATCAACCTGTTTTCTTTGAAATCGTTATTATCAGTCTGAAAACTATAAACCTGTTTTCCCTGAAATCGTCGTTTTCAGTCTGAAAACTATCAACCTGTTTTCTTTGAAATCGTTATTATCAGTCTGAAAACTATAAACCTGTTTTCCCTGAAATCGTCGTTTTCAGTCTGAAAACTATCAACCTGTTTTCTCTGAAATCGTTGTTTTCAGTCTGAAAACCATAAACCTGTTTTCTCTGAAATCCTCTGAAATCGTTATTTTCAATCTGAAAACTATAAACCTGTTTTCTCTGAAATCGTTGTTTTCAGTCTGAAAACTATAATCCCGTTTTATTTATTTAATTTTTTTTTTGCAAATAGTTTCCGGTTTTCTACCGACTTACTTTATATTTATGAAATATGTTGTCCTATTGAGAAAATCAACTGATATTTTAAATCTTATTATGTTACATACATACTGTATTGTGTCATATTGCTTGGGTTGTGGAAACGCTGCTTCTAAGAAAATACTGGATGTGATCTCTACATAAGCAGTTGTTGGCAATACTAAGAACTATAAAAATTTGTATGAAACATAAATACGTTTTACAAATATAACGGCCATCTTAATTTAAAAATCACTAGCAATTGGCGTGCCACATCAAGACGTCTAAATGATAGATTTTGACATTTATGTCCATTTGTCCCAAATTGATAATAATATTAAGAAATTACCCTCGCCCTAAATAGTATTTCGAATTCACAAGCATAAACACACACTATATATATATATATATATATATATATATATATATATATATATATATATATATATATATATATATATATATATATATATATATATATACATATACAACTTATATAATGAATTGTCATTCCCATGTGTTTCGTGAATGCCCCCCAAAGACTACGAACGAGAAATGGCGATTTTATTGTCGAGAACACACTGTTTTCTCAACCGCTTCCACAAGGGATCACTGAGAGAAAGCGCAATTCATTGGCGCCTGAGAATCTTTGCGGAAAGAGAAATGCTATTTTCTCCTCTGTGATACAAGTGCGCGGGAACAAAAGGCTGCCTCGTCATCGACGAAATGGCAAATCAAAAACAAATAATTAATAAAAGGACAACGAAGATCCGTTTGTTTGTCAAATAAGGTTAAGAAAGAGAAGTGTTGACGCTGCTACAACAACGTCATAAATAAATTCAAGGTTCCAGCGGCATTGGAAACGAGTCGACGTAAGTGGCCGAGACATTTTTACATGGCGTCGTCTCGCGAGGAAAGAGGAGGGGAGATGTATCGCTGGATTATTATTTATTTTCCTTATGACGTCTAATATATCACGTTAAGTAACTCCAAATCTCTCCCGGGGAAAGGACGCTGAGGGTCTCCAGATTTAATGACGCTCTTCGTTCCACTATTAACTAATTCGGTGACTCGTTTCTTAAAATACTTTTTTTTTTTCTTTTTTAGTTTTCTGTAAAAGAAAATTATTGTGCCGGCTTTTTCTGCCCGTCTGCCCTCAAATATTAAAATCTACTGAGGCTAGAAGGCTGCAAATTGGTATGTTGATCATCCACCCTCCAGTCATCAAACATGCCAAATTGTAGCCCTCTAGCCTCAGTAGTTAAAATTAGCCATAATCGTGCTTCTGGCAACGATGTAGGACAGGCCACCTCCGGGCCGCGGTCAAAGATTCATGGGCCGCAGCTCATACAGCATTATACCTAGACCACCGAAAGATAGGTCTATTTTCGGTGGCCGTGATTAAACGATGTACAGAAAACTCGATTGCACCGAAGAAACTTCGGCGCATTTTTTACTTGTTTGTTGTTTCTACAAGTCTGTAGTTCCTCATTGGATGAGTCGGTATCGTCGTCGGTTGTCACTCTGCTGGGCCCGCGTTCGATTCTCCGACCGGCCAATGAAGAATGAGAGGAATTTATTTCTGGTGATGGAAATTCATTTCTCGGTATAATGTGGTTCGGATTCCACAATAGGCTGTAGGTCCCATTGCTATGTAACCAATTGGTTCTTAGCCACGTGAAATATGTCTAATCCTTCGGGCCAGCCCAAGGAGAGCTGTTAATCAGCTGAGTGGTCTGGTTAAACCAAGATATACTTTTCTACAAGTGTGTACGTGAGTTTATGGTAAACTTCCTATGTATTTTAAGTTGTTAAAATTTGCGCTCGAACGGAAGAGCTCTCGGGATTCATGAAACTCATATCTATCAAAATATGTTATGCAGCGATCATAAACAAAAGGAAGTAAATGACACAAAACCAGCATTAATAACAAAAGTTTTCTCGATGACCTCAGGCGACCTTATTCACCCTATTGTGTACGGGGATTAGCAGTGTGGAAAAAAATCCTGAAGGGGTCCTAGTTACGGAATGGTGGATTCAACGTGACGAGGAGGATGTCGAAGACTGATTGCTAAGCGTGGAACTTTTTCAATTAGGGATTTATTAGTCTGAAAACCCGCTCCACTGACAGAAGATAATGGCATTTTCGCCATAACAATATTCTCGCGAGCATTTTTGACACAGTCGTTAATAAGGGGGCCCCCAATATCGGGAAGAAATGTAATCCTTTTGAAACGCCTTTCGTCGTCTCATAAGCTTTTTCGCAGTTTTCTGAGAATTATAGCTTTTCATACGTCGCCTATATTCCCGTTGGCCTTATGGTTTTGCGGGAACTGGAATGGGGAAAATGTTCCTGGAATCACAAGTGAAAAGTAATTAGCGCTCTCTGAAATGAAATGACATATCGTCTTATCAGGTTCTATAAATGATGGAATTGTCACTGTAGCTGATCCGAGAGCATGATTTTGGAAGCCATTAATCGATAAGAACATAGGAACTTTTATGTTATTCCATTGCGTCTTGCTTATCTTCATTTTGATATATTTATTTCGCGTATTAATCATTTCCAGGTTAACATAACTGACAAGTCCAGCTGCTTCAGAATCATTTGGAGCTATGATGGTTTCTGAAAGTATCAAACTAAAAAAAAAAAATCGCTCTAGCAAGTACACACACTATCAGGAATTTTTCCCGTCCATAACAAAGAGAATGTTGGTTGTAATGTAAAAGCGATTTCGTTTATCATGGGTTTTCGAAAGGAATTTGTTGTGCGAAAGAAAAATGCATAAGTCAGCTACTGGCGTCTTTAGAACAACATTCTTTTTTGGATGTGAAAGAGTAACTTAAACGATACCTTAACATCGTCTTTAGTAGTAACGGCTCTCCATATCATATTATCAAATCACTTGCTCGTCGTAATAAGGCAGAAGGTGACGGAGGAGACTGTAATAAGAGTGAGAGAGTTTTGGACGAGTTAACGAGAAAAGGATTTTTATCAGACTGGAATATTCCTCATTTCAAAATCTGCATTTCGCCCTCACAACTTTGTTATGCGTGAAGACCAATTTACTTCTACCAAAATCTTGAAATTTAGAGAATAAAGTAAATCTTATTGTTCCTCTTAATTAACCTATGACTGATAATTTAACGAGGCTAAGAATATGTTGCAGAAAAATAATCATCAATCCTTAAGACACCTATCAACTAAGTCTCATGATAATCAGAGAAAACTGAATTGTTGAAGTCTTTTTGCATTATTTTGAATCGTTTATTCTCAGTTCAACGTGGCCGTGAGTTTCCTGTCTACAATTAAAAAACTGAACGCATATTTCTCAACATATCTAATATTTCCATCAAAACTCATGGTTAATCTTAATCATGGCCTCTTTAAATTTCATATTTATGGTTACCATTAGCCATCACACTGTTGTTTTGACATGAGACAACGCAGTGCCATATTTGACCTCTCTCCGAAGAACTCATGACTTTACCTTACCCAAAGGCATTTTATGCTTAGTTCGTTCCCTTACCTTAGATAAGGTCCTTCAAATTTACTCTGAGTATATTTGAAGGACCTTGCTTTAGAGATGATTTCCATACGCTGACAGTTCTTCATTGGAGGGGTGGGTAGAGCTTCCGGCTAGCACGCTGTTAACCCAGCGTTCGACTCTCCGAGCGGCCACTGAAGAATTAGAGGAATTTATTTCGGGTGATAGAAATTCATTTCTCGTCATAATGTGGTTCGGATTCCACAATAAGCTGTAGGTCCCGTTGCTAGGTAACCAGTTGGTTCTTAGCCAGGTAAAATAAATCTAATCCTTCGGGCCAGCCGTAGGAGAGCTGTTAACCAGCTCAGTGGTCTGGTTAAACTAAGATATACTTAACTTTTTCCATACGCTGACTGCTTCTGAGGATGGTAATTCCCCTTTATCTAATCCTTTGCTCTAAATATGTAGCTATTTTCTTATCTCTCAACCCCTTTTCGTTATTTTTGGTTCTTTACCAATGTTTACCCCTTGTAGATGTTTTCCTCAGAATCATTTATCCTATCGACAAATCCGATGAGCTCTCTTGTTTCGTTTTGCTCAACAGACCAAAGCTCTATTTCCGTAGCTGAATCATTTTTACTTTGCACTTATGCTTCCCGAATTTTCTCCCACCTCGTCTCATATCGTAGGATCAGGATATTGCACCCTTTTAGGAGGTGGTTTTACAGAACTATCTTCAACATACTCAGCTGCATCAAATCCTGAAAGACCAAACTGTTCAAAAGACACGTTTTTCTCTTTTATCCCACTTCCGAGTGCAATGTTTCCCAAGCGTCTTTTCCACCGGCTAAGCTTTTTTTTTTTTAATTGCTTGAATAACTGTATTAGTCTGGCTGATTTTTTGCAGCTTATCTCCGCAGCATATTCCATTTTCCCATCAAATGACGCTGCCGTTTCCGCGTAATTGTTCTCTTGCGAATCCTACGCTGGTTCTCTCGCGTTATTTTATTTATTCTCTTTTTATTAATTGCTCTCGCTCTATTTATTCAGGGAGAATTTAACTCCTTCAGAAGTGAGTCAGATCGACTAAGCAGCTACCCTGTTAAGTGAACGTATCTTCCACGGAGTTCTAAGTCTAATACTTTGAATATTTGTTATTTCGTTTTGCAGACTTTCAACTTCTTCTAATCCGCCAATATCAGAATATACATTATTGCACTTGAATTTCTCTTTGGCAGATGAGACACTAAACTGACCACGAATCGCCATCTGATAATAGCCTGAATTTTATTCTATAGGTTCCTATGTAAGGTCTTCGTTACCCTTGCTTGAATTCCTTAATATTTGACTGGTATTTATTGCATACAGCCTTTACGATCCTCAAGAAAAACTTACATGAAAAGACATGGTGAGTCCAGGTCTGAGTTTTGTGCTCTGATACCAGCTGTTGAGTTCCAAATGTGGGACGAACGAACACCCGGAATTATTTACGCCTGTATTCGCAAGATTTTTCGTTTTTGATGGGAAAATGGAATATGCTGTGGAGATAAGCTGCAAAAAATCAGTTAGACTAATACAAGTATTCAATGGGAGAAACCCATTTATTTATTCTGTCATCCACCTCAAAATTGTGTATCTATTTTACAGTTCAGAGTTATTTACACACATGCTTTCATTCACTGTCCAGGTATAATTTTCTGGCTTGTGTTTTTCTTTTCTTTTTTTTCAAATTCTCTTTGGGTATAACTCAACTTCCTGAAAATGTGACGGTGTTTCAGATTGCCTTTGGAAATGAGTCAGCATCACAATTCCTTTTTAAAATCCCCTTATTTTTATGCTGACAGTCCTGAGTTAAAGACACCTTTTCCATTTTGTCCAGGCTTAAAAATATCACCAGTTGTGTACAACCTCTCATTCAAGAAACTGACCAATCAATTCTTGGTGTTTTCTTCATTTTCACTTCACGCAACGGCTGTTTTCCTCAGTCCTCCGAATAGATCCATAACAAGCGAACAAAATTCTTCCATTTCCTGCCTTGCTTCTTCTATCTTTCAGCAGGAGAACTTTATCTTTTCCCTTTTCATTGGGTCAGTCGCCTCACTTTCCGATCTATAAAATTCAGCTCTCAATTCCGCAACTTTCATTTTCTCCATTTATTTTCGCTTTATCGTTTTGTTTTCTCGGCTACTCTTTGTTTATTAGACCAGTAAGCCTCGGTGAGTTATACCGAATTTTTTTCTAATGATCTGATAGTATTCATTATATTTTTAATGAAACTCTTTTGCTTCTAAATGAAAACAAAAATACACATTCGGTTTCATTAATAGGGTATATTCTATTTATACAGCCTTCTGTAAATTTCAAATGATCAGATTCTCTTTTATTCAAGCTTTGACTTCAAAATACTCCAAAGCTCTTCATTATTTTGTGTTGTCATCAGCAGTCAATAAGTTAAAGCATCGTCAAAGGTATTCTTTACGGGGTGCCCAGGAGCCAGAACCTGCGCTGGCATACGGCCACCTTAATCTACACTGACTGTCAAAGTATCAAGGTAATCTTCTATTTCGTTAGTGGGTTTCATTTCATTTGTATGTGTTGGTCTATGGTTCTCAACCGGGTGGGATGTCCTCCCTAAGGGGGAATTTCAGAGTTGGGGGGGGCGGGGAATGGTGACCACAGATTAGCAGGCTCAGACTGGCTCTAGGACCACACAAAACACAGTGTGCATCGATCCGCACTACTGAGAGGTCACTCTGGACTTTCTCTCCGCTAGTTTGTGTGTTAGTTTTTTGTTGCATATTATTTGGAATACACCTTTTGAGGCAGACAATTTTGGAAAGTGGGGAATGACATTCTGACATATGGTGAAAGGGTGCATAGGCCAAAAAAGGTTGAAAACCACTGATCTATATGATACTACAGTTCCTATTTTCTTGACTGTATGCTAAGGTTGTCAGTCTATCCCAGCGTTTCACAGCATTCTCGTTTCCTTTTTGCTTGACGGAAGCAATACCTATTTGTCATTTTTGTATGTCTGCAATACATGATAGAAGACATGCCATTAACTCTGATCTATCTTGAATAGCATTTCTATTGATAATAGTATACTAGTATGAGTGGTCGCAATCTGCTCTCTCAATTCAGTGCTTTTTCTAGTGAAATAAAAGAAAAAATAACATTCCTTCTTGATCACTTGTATTTCTAGTCCCTGTCTCTTCATATTTCCTACAGGTTTTGCTCTACTGACAGTGTATTCAACTTTCTCATTCAGGTCATATTCTTTTGATTTACAACTTTACTTACACTTTGGCCTTCAAGCTCCGGGATTTATCCTTGCTTATTTTGAATTCATAGATCTTTTATATAACATGTTGTCTACGGCCGAAATGACAGCTTTTTCTGGCTACGTACAAATTGTAATGATCTTCTAACTGCTGCAGTCCACATGATTTGTCTTGATTTCATCGCTGCAATTTTCTTAAAATCACTTTCATTCAACACTAAGGCATTTGATTTGAGGATTTATGATTTTTATCACATTCCATGATAATGTCTTCATCGTCTGGGACATTCTTTTTCATCATGACCTTGTTTTTCCTTTTTATCAACAGTTATTTTAATTTTGTCTCTCACTCTACTGCTCGTAGGGTGGTAGGGCCGTCAGTGCACCTCATGCAATCCCTTTTGTTCCTTTTACTGTACCTCCTTTCATATTCTCTCTCTTCCCTCTCACTTTCCACCCTCTCCTAACAATTGATGCATAAGTGCAACTGCGAGGTTTTCCTCTTATTACACCTTTCAGACTTTTACTGTCAATTTCCGTTTCAGCGCGGAATGACCTCGTTGGTCCCAGTGCTTGGCCTTTGACCTAAATTCTATATTCAGTTCAATTCAATTCTTTCATTATAGAAGGCTGTATATTTCTCTACCTAAGGATCCCGTATTAAAGGACGGCCCTTTTGCCTGCCTCGTGAAGCCAAACGGAAATTTCTAGGACAGCTGGCAGTCTTTTCATTTTGCTCAGTCGCTCTGGGGGCAGATAGAGCGGATTTCGCGATGAAATTGTTCGTTCATTTTACCCTGACTGCGTGATTGACTGCTTTTTTCCTTCGGGCGTAGACTTATTAATAGTTTCCTCCTAGTTGTTGCCTCTTTCATCTTACTGAATTCAAATGAGCTTTCATCTCATTGATCTCACCCGTTACATTCAAGAGGCGCTGTGCAGCCAATCAGAATTTTAAACACCTGTTGACCTTTTGACCTCACACACAGCGCATCCAAAAACGCGTTTTTTTTTTTTTTTTCTTCGCCGTTGTTTATCTCCTCAACATATACAGTTTTCGATACAGCGTCACAGTGAGTTGGTTGTACAAAGGTTTTGGATCTAATTACATTAGATCCAGTAGCTATTTTCTACCTAATTACAGAATAGAGATTCCTCTGTAAACGCGTGGATGGATTAGTTTCCTGTCTCTTCAGTATTGTCAGATATTTATTTTTCATTTTTATAGGCAAGCAGCGCTACTGGACACTTGATGTTATTCGTTGTTTGATATTGCGAAAGTGCTTCATATGCAAAGTATGCCGTTTTCACAAGCGTATGACTCCCAGCCGAAATTTATTCCCCATGCCTACAGCGGGCACTTTTTTGAAAATTATGATTGTGAATTGATATCAAATGATGGGGAGTGAGGGGAAAAAGGTGAAGAAGGACGAGGCACTAGCGGAGCCAGAAAAATGTCGTGGGGAGGGGCCACCAGTTTTCATATAATACATACATACATACATATATATATATGTGTATGTATGTATATATATATATATATATATATATATATATATATATATATATATATATATATATATATATATCGCATTTGTTATTATTATCTGAATCTTCAATATTATCATTTTGTCATTATTTTTCATAGGGGAGAACATGCCCAAGTGCCAATATTATACATACATACATACATACGTACATACGAGTACATACATATATATGTGTATGTATATTTCTTATTTTTTGATTATTATCTAAATCTTTAATATTATCATTTTGTCATTATTTTTCATTGGGGGGCCGCCCCCCCCACGTGCCCAGGTGCCAACCTCCCCACCCCCCAGTTCCGCTGGTGGGAAGAGACAACGTTTGGGTGGGCCCAGTAATAGCACATGGACCTTTCCCCATGGGTGGAACCTACGTCAAAGATGACTTATCTAACTGTAATAGGTTTACATCCATTTCCTGGCATTAACGGTTGATATTATAGACTTGGTAGGTGTGTCAAACCTTGTTCTTTAAAAACCACCGTCAGGTTAACGTTACAAGTCAGGCTAAAAATAGGTGCAGCATTTGTCCCGACAGAAAGTTTATGGTATGACTGACGTCCCAGTAATTTTCTAGAGATCAGTAACTAAGACTCTTTCAAGAACGGGTAATCCAACAGAAATCTTGGTGAAGTTAAGTATTCAACGAAGTGGGAATGTCTAAATGTTTTGCTGGGAAGATTTTTTGAGAGATTGGGAGTGGCTCAACTAACTGTGAATTTTGTGAAAAGTTAAGTACACCTTAGTTTAACCAGACCACTGAGCTGTAGTCTAGCTTGGTCGTAGTCAGTACTGATATTGTACCCCTGTAGATCAGAAGGTTCGTTGTATCACAGACTAGTGACTCCCGTTATGGAAGGAAGCTGAACACTTCTACACCATGATAGGTCGAAAAGAATCCACAAAAGGCCTTGGCTAACAAACACCGAGGCCCGAGTGAATGATGAAGTTATGAAGGATATAATTGAAAAATAAATGTTACCCCTTTTAATAAATAAATTTATATATATATATATATATATATATATATATATATGTGTGTGTGTGTGTGTTATATATATACATATATATATATATATATATATATATATATATATATATATATATATATATATATATATATATATATATATATATATATATATATATATATGTATAAAAGGTTTGAAAGGTGTAACAGGAAGAAAACCTCGCAGCTCCTCTACGAATCAATTGTTAGGAGAGGGTGGAAAACAAGACGAAAGAAAGAGAATATGAAAGGAGGCACAGTAAAAGGAACGAAAGGGGTTGCAGCTAGGGGCCCAAGGCACGCTGCAAAGAACCTTAAGCAATGCCTCTCGTTGTTAATAATATGAATGACGTTTAAGGAGATTGCTGAAGAAGTCAGCGACATGACGTGGTGGATGTTTTAGAGCGAACGGAGTGTGAAAGGTTGGGGTCCCTCACCTACCACTTTGCTGCAAGAATGGACATCTAAAGCTTATTTTTATTTTGGCTGGAAGCGATTTCTTCACGCAATTCCCAGTCAAGTAGAAGACTTGGCGACGTCTGTGAATGCATGCACGCACTGTTAAGCAGTTTTTCGCATGGAATAAAGAGCCCAACGACGTTTAACTATACCAAAATAACTCACGAAAACGAGGGAAAGAGGCAATGAAACAAAAGAATATCTAGAGGAAGGGCAAACAACTAAAATGAATCCAGATAAAACAGAGACGAGGAAAAACGAAAACAATCTCGGATTACGCAAGGAAAAAATAATCTAGCACCCAATCCTTCCATTTATCTTCCGCGCAAAATAAATAATGACATCATTAAGAAGAAGAACTGCGCACAGTAAACCGGATTATGGGGAGAAAGAAGTCATTACAGTAATAAACTAACTGTGGAGAGATGAAAAACATCGGGAGTGCAGTTAAGGTGAGTAAATAATGAACGCAGTCTATATCCAAAGTAATTCTTGGGAATCAGAAGATTCTCAACGGGAGAACAGAAAAGGAGTGGTCAGTTCCATTAGTGAATACGAGAAAATAACAGTCAGAAAAAAGTTTGCCTTAGTTTAACGAGGCCACTGAGCTGATTGACAGCTCTCCTAGGGCTGGCCCGAAGGATTAGACTTATTTTACGTGGCTGAGAACCTATTGGTTACCTAGCAACGGGACCTACAGCTTATTATCGAATCCGAACCACATTATACCGAGAAATGAATTTCTGGCACCATAAATAAATTCCTCTGATTCTTCATTGGCCTGCCGGAGACTCGAAATCGGGCCTAGCGGAGTGCTATCCGGGAACTCTACCGACTCGTCCAACGAGGAACTGAATAGAAATAAAAATTACTGAAAGACAAAAAATGCAGTAGTAACTAATGATAGTTCCCGATGAAAAGACCAATCGAAGCCTCTGCATTCTCAACTTGAGCCGTTACAAAGGCATATCTTCGATGTACTCCTGCTGCTGCTGCTACTACCACTACTACTTCTGTCACCACTAGAAGGTGCAGTTCTGTTCTGTCGAAGATTTTGGGATATAAAATGTAGAGGAACAAGACCTTCAACAACAAAGGAAGCTGGGAAGAGGTACGATATTAAAGATCAGACGAGGAGAGTTTGAAGGAGTTTGTCAGGGGTTCAGAGGAGGTTATTAAAAGTAGAAGGGTAAACAGTATATAGTAGAGATGGATGCAATAAAAAAAAAAAAACAGAGAGAAACTTTTCGAGAGGATATAAGAGACCGTTGTCTGAAGAGAAAAAGTAAAAGATCATCCTTAGGATTATGGAAAAAAGAAGAAGGGGAATCAGAGAAAAAAAAGAATCCAACGGAAAGAGGATATGAAAATTATTGAGAACGATGGGGAAAAAAATGCATAAAAGAAATGCGAACAACAAAGGTGAAGGGTCTGGTAGAAAACACAGCAGCCAACCAAAAAAAAAAGGAAGAAAACAAAAGGTATTAAGGCTGAGAGGCGCAAGAAACTTTACAAAAATATAAATACAAGGAAAAAAAAGTTCCAGTACGTAAAGAAGCGATACGTTTCCATAACAAAAAATGAGATATACTCGTATAACAAAATATTTATATATATATATATATATATATATATATATATATATATATATATATATATATATATATATATATATATATATATATATATATATTATTTATATATATGTATTATTTACAAGAGAGACAATAATTGATCTAAACTGAAATAAAAAAAAAACGAATGGCGAGCACAAGCGTTGTCCAGCACATATGGATGGAAACATGAGGCCATAACAGTTCGAAAACGCCAGACAGCGTAACGATATATCTATGAATTTGTAAACAAAATGTTTGAGCCTTTGCAAGAGCCAGAAGAGCAAATGCAGAAAATAAATGAAGAGCGAAATTTGCTTACAACCGGAGGCAGAGAAAACAAAAGACTAATTGGAGATAATATGGAGAGTGTTACTGAAATAAAACCAAGTAAAAAATGTATAGTGCAATGCCTGAAACTTTTAGCCACGGCCCACGAAACTCTCAGAAACTGGCACGGCCCGGTGGTGGCTAACTTTCACGGATCGATCATGGCTAACTTTAACCTTAAATTAAATAAAAACTACTGAGGCTAGAAGGCTGCAATTTGGTATGTTTGATGGTTTTGGGGTGGATGATCAACATACCAATTTGCAGCCCTCTAGCCTCAGTAGTCTTTAAGATTTGAGGGCGGACAGAAAAAGTGCGGACGGACAAACAAATAGCCATCTCAATAGTTTTCTTTGACAGAAAGTCGACGATCAGTTCAAGAGATCGTAGAGTAGAGTCTTAATAGCCTTCAAAACTAATCGATAGTGAGCAAAGAAGATTCTCTTCTTTACTCTCATATAGTACCTTTTCTTTCAATATGTCGTTCATCCCTTCAGAAGGCGAGAGATACCTGTACATGTACGAAGGATTAGTGAAACAACTTCCAGAAACAGAAAATGGGTATTTGATTTGCTGACGATTGGTTGCTTTTGGTTTAGAATAAGTCGGCCTCACACGAGCATTGGCCCTTGGTAAGGGAGTAGAGAGTTTATTGTAGACCTCCCGGAGTTTGTTGTAGAACTCCAGGAGTTTGTTGTAGAACTCCAGGAGTTTGTCGTAGATCTCCAAGAGTTTGTTGTAGATCTCCAAGATTTTGTTGTAGACCTCCAGCAGTTTGTTGTAGAACTCCAGCAGTTTGTTGTAGACCTCCAGACCTTCCAACCAACAGAGACGATTAGCAGATGTTTTTCCTTTTTTTTTGTCATTGGTTCATTTGTTGCTCAGTTGCATAAGCTCTGAATTCATAAGCAACAAAACTCAGCATTCATTCTGTTTTCCATTTTTATTTTATTTTCCTTTTTGTTATTTATTCATTTATTTTTGGTGGGTAACCAAATCTGAGTGTTCCTCCAAAGCAAAATCCAAATTAAATTCATCTAAACCAGATGACTTGGAAATAGGACGTTAATCGTTAATACGAGGGAATAACACGAAAGGGAGAACAAAGTCGGGAGAGGAGTAATGTAAAGAAGGGATGGGTTAAAGAGGAATCACTGAATAAGCAACGCGGCATATTTATGAAGCAAGAACCATCCATCGGGAAAACACAATGCCGTTTTATGAAATTTAAGGAAACAGAGCAGGAACTGATGTCAGTGAGGAAAACACCGAATGCGGTACAAATTAGCAAGGTGCAAGTGACCGGTAAGGTCGGCGTTTTAACAATACTTAGAAATGAAGTGAACTTCACAACATAGACTAAATGAAGAATCAGAGGAATTTATTTCTGGTGAGAGAAATTCATTTCTCGCTATAATGTGGTTCGGATTCCACAATAAGCTGTAGATCCCGTTGCTAAGTAACCAATTGGTTCCTAGCCACGTAAAATAAGTCTAATCCTTCGGGCCAGCCCTAGGAGAGCTGTTAATCAGCTCAGTGGTCTGGGAAAACTAAGGTATACTAACCTAACTTTAACAACATAGACTAAGTTCGTCGAATAAACGGGAAATCTCAGGGCTAGGAGGTCAGGAAGACTGCGAAAGAAAGAATTAGGATATAGAAATGGGAAAAGTGAGCTTCACAACATTGTTAGTACTAAGTTCGTCGATTGAACAGGAAATCTCAGGGATAGGAGGTCAGGAAGACTGCGAAAGAAAAAAAAATACGATAATTTGTGATTCGAGCTGAACATTCATAGACGAGGAAATACAAAGTCGAGTTACTATTATTAGGACAGTCAGGGAGGATGGAACGTGAGGTAACAGAAATAAAGGGAACCAAATGAGGACCTCTTGTGGTCGGACATCGTAACGAGGAGGCTAATTATGGAAACCCTGAATGCTCTCGTTTAAGTTATGCCGTTGCCGGACAATGCGTAAATATACCCAGAATATATTTAAAGGACCTTGGTGTTACAGTGAATAAGTATTGAAAGACCGGAAACCACAGTACAATATAATTGTACGACGTTCACCATTAGGCCTAGCAAACAACGAATTCATATGAACCTAAAAAGGGGGGAAAAAATTATCCATAGGCCTAATTTCAAGTGCTTCATATACCTCAGCCGCACAAAGAACCAGACCTCGAGTGAGTCACACGGATTATTAATTTCAACTCTTCACTTGTAGACGGTTTTTGGGCCTCTAGACTTTAGAGTGTACACACACACACACACACACATATATAAATGTGTGTATATATATACACGTGGATGTGTGTATGTGTATGCGTGCTTATATTACATATATATTTCACCATACACCTCTCTCCCCTCTTGAAGGGGTGGCGCCGTAATTAAGGCGATGAAGTCTAAAAAAGAGCCGAGAAAGTTAATATTTCTCCTTAAGTTTGGACGGAGGAGTGTCCTTCAGTCGAGAAAATTAGAGTCCCTCAGTACAGCAGGAACGTCTGCCACCGAGTCAGAAATCAGTGTGTCATGTTGGAGACGATGTTATTTTATGCGCCTAGTGGGAATGAGGTTGAAGTGAGGTCTAACTCAATAGGTAAAGGTGTTCTCCTGATTGTGCGCTTTGCTTTTACATTTATTTAACGGAATCTTTATTCGAAATTTCAGTCAAATGTCATGTTAATTGATTTTGTGATTTTCAGCAGAGTGAAACTGAAGTGGGGAGGATGAGCATCGTGGGATAGTGAGTAGTTTAATGTCACTGATGATTGGATATTTTCCATTTTCGTTCCTCCGTCATGGGTTTTATTTCTCTGACGTTTTAGTCGAAAGAGTTAATGAGTCGTTTATTGGTGCTTTTGCTGGAAATGTTAATCTCAGTTTGGCAGCAAATTTAACGTTATTTCTAATGTTAATTTATCTTGTAATTGCTGTAACATTTTTTTTAACTGCAATCACACTCCTTAAGTTGGTCGTTGCGTTGAGTTTTTAAATGATTTAAAACTACAGGCAGCTGACTAATTCCCAGTTATTCTTATATTCATTGACCACGTATAATAGGAAGAAAGTAGCAAACATTTAACCACTGGAGAACTTCATGAGATTACAGATGAGTAAAAATCTGAATGAAAAAATTAATATATTTGGTCCATTCTGATTTTGATCTGGAGCAGCAAAATCTGAAAAAATAAGGGTATTTGCGACTACTGATTTTAAAGGGCGATATGACTTTAACTGATGGGTTTTCAGTGAATTCAAAATGATCTGACAATAAGATATAGTGGTGTTGAGACCTCAGCATCCTGAACCGAGTGAAAATCTTTCCTTAGATGTTGGAAATGAGCCTTTGGAAGCCGATGGGGGGGGAGGAAATGTATGAAGGCATTATTGAGCCAGTTCTACTTTATGGAAGCTAAGTGTTGATGCTGACCGAGAATGAAAGGAAAACGTTTAAAGCTATTGGGATGGCCTGTTTATGTTATACATGCAACTAAAGAATAATTGAAAGGGTAAGAAATGTGGAGTATGTAGTGGCGTAGGTGAAAGGATGGATAAAAGTTTCTTGAGATGGCTTGATCATGCGAAAAGAACGGATGACGATAGGTTGGTGCAACGAGTGTACGATTCGAAATTGTTAGAAGGGAGGATGAGAGGAATAAGTAGAAAGTTGTGGATGGTTGGGTTGAAAGAGGAACTAGAAAAGAAAGATCGTAACATAAGTAAATTGCGGGTATGGACCGGATAGCGGTGAATGGCAGTTTTGTGCCAAGAGAGCCGATGTACTGCTGATGAGCCATCTTTGTACATAAAGCGACATTCAAGATTCGGAAGTCGAATCAGGAATGTAGCGGTGACAGTAACCATTGAGTTGTTTTTTCTCCTGAGCCGTATCCTGGTTGGGGGCTTCGGCTAAACGATGAAAATTACATATGCCGTTTATACGGAAAGAGAGAGGGAGAGACGCTTGCTTGCGTGCGTGATTGTGTGCATTAATCTGCGCGAAAGGCTCACGTTTCTAGGAATGAGTGAGAGGGTTCTTGCATAAGGTATTAGATATGAACATGTTTCGACACACATTTGTTTGGTAATCTTCCCCCCTTTTCCCATTGTAAAAGACGGAATCATTCTAATTGCATTTACTCTTTTGAGCAAACATTTACAATTTATTTCTTGGCATCAGAGATTTTCGGCGAAAAGCAAAAAGAGTGAAAGGGGGATTTATCTGTGTACCTTTCAGATGAGAAACTTTTGAAAAATACAGATGGAAAAAAGATGGCAGGAGAAATTAAACATCTGCCGGGAAAGCATTTAAATTCCATCTGTCCATCATTTTCTCAACTTATAAAAACGCATTCTCAAGCGGTAGACTGGAAAAAAACTCATTCTCAAGCGGTAGACTGGAAAAAAACTCATTCTTAAGCGGTAGACTGGAAAAAAACTCGTTCTCAAGCGGTAGACTGAAAAAAAAACTCATATTCTCAAGCGGTAGACTGAAAAAAAAACTCATTCTCAAGCGGTAGACTGGAAAAAACTCATTCTCAAGCGGTAGACTGGAAAAAAACTCATTGTCAAGTGGTAGACTGGAAAAAACTCATTCTCAAGCGGTAGACTGGAAAAACCTCATTCTCAAGCGGTAGACTGGAAAAAACTCATTCTCAAGCGGTAGACTGGATAAAAACTCATTCTCAAGCGGTAGACTGAAAAGTAGCTCATTCTGAAGTGGTAGACTGGAAAAAAACTCATTCTCAAGCGGTAGACTGGATAAAAACTCATTCTCAAGCGGTAGACTGAAAAAAAGCTCATTCTCAATCGGTAGACTGAAAACAAAACTCATTCTCAAGTGGTAGACTGGAAAAAACTCATTCTCAAGCGGTAGACTGAAAAGTAGCTCATTCTCAAGCGGTAGACTGGAAAAAACTCATTCTCAAGTGGTAGACTGGGGAACTGTGCTGACGTCATCAGCTCATGTTCTCCCTCCGTAGGGGCTTTTAATGGGGTTGCATTTTCTTAGGAACAAAGACTTAACTCTTCCGTTATCCGGAGGCGGTACATATGAACAAGGTTTCCCCGAAAGCTTTCGTTTTGAGTGTTTTTATCTCACGCGTGAACACACCCATTTGTTGATGGTCAGTCGGTTACATGGTAGTTATTCGACTTCAGTTTTGATTCTTTCTGTATGATACAGAACAGAGTCTTGTTATGAGGCTTTTTTTTCTTCAAATGCGTCATGACCTAGAATATCAAAGTAGTCTATAACTTCAATTCTGCCCAGGTGAACCAAATCATCGTCCCTCATACAGAAAGTGTAAAATTTTTTGGCGTTGTATTGAAAGACTACCAGTATCCTGTTCCTGGTGCAGGTAGCCAAGCGACTGACACTGGCGTCGTCTGATTTTAACCTCATTTCTTTGCCAAGACCATTTATTAGACCGGGACGGACAAACAGGTTTACAGGAGGAGGGTGGCTGTCTCCCCTACCTTCCCTTTCCCCGACCTACCCCGCCCCCACCCGAGGCGGACAAACAGGTTTGCAGGAGGAGGGTGCTGTCTCCTTTACCCTCCCGTTCTCCAACCTACCCCGCCCCCAACCGGGGCGGACAAACAGGTTTACAGGAGGTGGGTGGCTGTGTCATGTCCCCCAACTGTTACCCGGGAAGATAAACAAGATCCACACGGATTTTATTATTATACATAACAGTCGATTAAGCCATCTCAAATTGCCTGTAGGAATACATGAGACTACATTTTTGGCCACTATTTTCCGTTTCGTTTAAGAAGCAAAAAATTGTGATTTTCTCCATCACGCATGATAGAAGAGCATCCAGCATTAGAGAGAAGTAGAATGGGGAAGAACTTTGAAATTTCGGTAGGAAGAATTAGCCTGGAAATATAATATACAGAATAGTTAAAAAAAAAAAAAAAACCGAATTACAATTTTAAAAAATGGCAAAAATCGAAGATTCGAGAGGCGGAAAGTAAGATAATGACAGAAATATCCACCTTCCAACAATTTCTTAGAAATATCTTAAGGGAGGCAGAACTAGTTGGCCACTAGAAACTTCTCACAAAACGTTCCATTGATATTCCCCAAAAATCCAAAGTTAATTGTCCCTTCAATAGAGATGAAGGAAATAAAAATTCGAAGTCGTAATTAAATTATTCAATTATTTTTCTGCTTTTGACACAAGAGGAATTGCGATACTCGACTTCCTCACCTTCCAATTATGATTTGGGTTAATCTAGGTTGCCATTTGTGGGTGTGGTCACCTTGGGTTGCAGCATGGAATCCAGGTAAAAAGTCACAGAAAAAAGTCACATGAAAAAAGGCCACAGAAAAATTCACAGGAAAAAAGTCACAGAAAAAAAGTCACAGGCAAAAAAGTCAGAAAAAGTCACAGGAAAAAAGTCACAGGCAAAAAAGTCACAGGAAAAAAAGACAAAAAAAAGTCACAGGTAAAAAAAGTCACATTAATCTTTCCTAGATAGTGACCCCCTAGGGTTTTAACCTGGTATGTATCCACCTTTGCGGCGTGTTAGTACAAGCCCATTGGGGATTGCCGTAAAAACATAAACAAAAGACTGTAAATATCGTAAGGTAATGACCCCCAAGACATATTAGTTCTAGATAACGACCCCCCGGAAACCCTTGGGGGTCACTATCTAGGAAAAATCCAAAATATTTCCTGTTTTATTACTTTAATTGCTTCAATTGCCACCATATATTGATGTGACTTTTTTCTTGTGACTTTTTTCCTAGCCAAAATTGTGACTTTTTTCCTGTGGTCCTGTGACTTTTTTTCTTGTGACTTTTTTCCTGTTACTTTATTACCAGACACTACACCATTAACCTGCTTAACGTCATTTGGTGAGCATATGTCTAATGTACTTGAGCTCTGGAGTCTGCCACTGATTGTGAGTGTACTGGAGCAAACACTTCTCTTTGTGTTTATTTATTTTTATGTATTTATTTATTAACTTCTATTAGTTATTCACATTCAGTTTTACTTTGTTTGTGTTTATAACAGCATTTTCAGTTCCATTTGTTGTTTTTTTAGGATGTATAAATAATCAAAAAATACTTGTAACTATTGAATTTAGCACACTTACTTCTATTTCTTAATTGTGTTCGCGTACTGCAATGAGAACCTGTTCTGTGGAAGCTTACTGTGCAAAGTTCTTGGCTTTATGTCTTGTTTTCCAAAAGACAGGGTTCTCATTATGAAAGATAGTGAAAAATTACAAAATGGAAACAAGCTTCGGTAATGTCACATTCAGTAATGAGTCCTTATTGGGTGGTATTTTCTTTTCCTGGAAACTGTGGGTTTGTCCAGTGAACTATTTGTCAATTGCGACTGTCAGCAAAATTCTCTCTGGTCAGACGATCTCTGGGGGCCACGTAACTCATCTTTTAATAATACTAGTCTCCTTTTTGTTTCACATTCTGAATGAAAATCCTGACCAGCTTATTTTTATCGGAATTAAGAGTATTTTGAATTGCTGAATTCATTTAGTTTATTTTGTTGTATTTGCAGAACCATTTCCTTCCCGAAACATATTAACGCTCGAGAAAGTTCCTAATTTTTTGCACAGAAAGGGATGAAAATCTAAACAGCCGACATGACAGAGAAATAAGTTCGTCCCAATGAACTTCACATCTCACGTCAAACGAGAAGATGCAGGCTTGGAACGCAAAGAAAAAAATCGAAATTCGAAAGAAAAGTTAACACAAAATTGCTCCAGGGAAATATTGATGGAGAGCCTTCATCCAATAGAAAATTACCTTCCATTACTCCTTGAACCTATACCCTAGTATAAGAGGGTTGTAATAATTCTGCAAAAACCTCCAATCTCTATTTTATCTTCAGAATGACTCGAAACATGACACATCATAATCAATAAACAGGCTCCAGTTTCATTATTATAAGATGACACGGGCCAAAAAATAAGTTTTCCAAGTGTTGTAGTATTTTCCATTCACTTCAAACTGAAAAATTCATTTTAGTCTTATTTCGAAGCCCGCATGAATACTCAAGATTTTTTTACCTCTGTGGGATATTTTCCTTCACGTCTTGGCATCTCGAGGAATGAAATGACTTTAATCTTGAAGTAATAAACTTCAAGCTTTAATTTTGGTGTCATGCTCGCAGTGGAGATTTTTCTTGAACTCTCTTTCCACCCGAAAAAATCTTCTTGATTCCAGCAACAGCAGCGGCAGGTATAAATGCAGTTGTCAGAATCATTGCTTGAGTGACACAAATTTGAATTCTTCCAAACAAAACGTACAAGAGAGTGTAATACGTAATTCCGGGACAACCAAACAAACGTCAAGCGACCAAAACGCTTTTCCTTCCAGCCATCTCCAGCGTTTCGTTTCTTCGTTTCAGAACGGCATTTCTATTACTGCAACGAGATAATAGAAAAGGAAACTTCTAGGAAATTGAAATGGTTTACTGTTATCAAATGATATATACTTCACATTTTATTTGCAGTTTGTCATCAAAATTGTAACAAACATCCGGTGTGATTCACGTAGCAGCAACCTCTTTATGCAGGATTCAGGAAACATCAGCATCCATAGGAGAGCACTAATTAACAGCGAAGCAATAGCAATACCAAAACTAGTAAATGTTAAAAGTGCGAGAGATTATTGCTACGTACCAGTATGAGCTTAAACGATGTTTGATAAGCAAGCCATCGATAACTTTTTAACCAGAGCCAGTTTTGTCTGATTTGTATCGTCCAATGCCTTTTCATCTAGATGACCGTTGGACCAGTGTCTTCAGTTATAAGGTTTACAAATTAGAAAGATATGTCTGTCGTTTAGACGCACTGATTTCCGTGGTTTAGGTAATCATGAATGGTCTAGAAATAAGCGTAAGATTCTGCGCCCTGCGAAGTCATGGTCTTATTATCACCCTGAATGCTGATGATATCTTTATCCGGGTCATTCTCAAACTTTTGCGGAAGGCTGCAGAACAGAGATCTAAACATAAGAAGCTAAAATGACGAGAAAATGTGCAAAGGAGCAAAGAGAAAAGAGATAGCAAAGGTAAGAAAACGAAGAGAGTTCAGTCCGACATCTGTAATCATTTACATGCAACGTGAGATTTTCAAACTGGACCCCGAGCATTCACAATACATTTGGAACAAGGAAGTTGATGCTCAGTTAACAAACGCATGCAACTGGTAATTGCTTCCTCTCTTTTAAAAAAAATCCCACTGGGTAGTCCTTTCCAGCAACTAGTAGCATATTCATTTCATGCATGTGCTTCAATAACAGAATTCTTATTTTTCTGTCTAGACCCACATTGCATATATCTTTAATGTAAATAAGTGTTTGCATACATAACGTTTCCTGTGAGATCCTGTATTTTTAGTTTTCATTAAAAGAAAACCATTGAGATGGCTATTTGTCCGTCCGTCCGCACTTTTTCTGTCCGCCCTCAGATCTTAAAAACTACTGAGGCTAGAGGGCTGCAAATTGGTATGTTGATCATCCACCCTCCAATCATCAAACATACCAAATTGCAGCCCTCTAACCTCAGTAGTTTTTATTTTATTTAAGGTTAAAGTTATCTATGATCGTGCGTCTGTCACCGCTGTAGGTGCCAACAACACAGTCCACCACCGGGCCGTGCCTGAAAGCTTCATGGGCCGCGGGTAAGAGTTTCATGGGCCGTGGCTGAGAGTTTCATACCTTTCATACAGCATTATACGCTGTACAGAAAACTCGATTTCGCCGGAGAAACTTCGGCGCATTTTTTAATTGTTAATATAGTCGTTAACTTATTTCTTACATATTTATCTTTTTTTTTTTATTGCTTGTGCCAAAGTAGGACTTGTGTGAGCTGGTTTCCGATAAATGGATGTTCAAGTTATTATCATTTCTTTCTCTTCCCATTATGAAATTTATTGTGTAAGTATTGAAAATAAAAAACTTTTCTTCTCGTTGAGCTTTTCCTCTGAAATTAGATTCGCAATAATTTATCCAATTAATTCCCACAGGGATATAAAGATGTTTACGAAAAAGCTGCTTCTGAATTGTTCATTGCAAGTCTATTAAGCTTTTGTCTTAATTTAATTTCAGATATTATCCGTTGCCTTCAGTTAGCTAACTTTTCAAAGGTCTAACATTTTTCTTTTCCATAACTCGCAATTTATCACTTTTATTATCAAATATTGTTATCTGTACGGTGTCGACAATTTATTTCTCTGGAATATTTGCCTAATATTTCAGTTCAAATGGTCATCTTCGTCAGAAGAAATTCCTGAATATTTCTTAATGAATATTCAATTTGACCCAGATGCCTAACCTTGGTATGAAGAATTATGCAAACATTTTTATGTCCCGCTACGAATCCCAGTAAATGCCAAACATTCCGTCCGAATTAAGACAAATGTGTGGACAACACTTTAAAATATAAGACAAGTAAAAAATGAGCAGAAGTTTTTTCGGCTCAATCGAGTTTTCTGTACTGCGTATTATGCTGTATGAAACTCTCAGCCAAGACCGGGCAGCGCTCAATTGCTCCTCGGATGCTGTCAAGGGAAGGTGCGCCGGCAACGCCTCCGGAATTGGTCTCGGCGGTGCCAGTCGCACGATCTATGGCTAACCTTAGCCTTAAATAAAATTTTAAAAAAACTGCTGAGACTAGAAGGCTGCAATTTAGTATGTTTGATGATTGGAGGTTGGATGATCAACATACTAATTTGCAGCCCTCTAGCCTCAGTAGTTTTTAAGATCTGAGGGCGGACAGAAAAAGTCTGGCGGACAGACAATTGGCCATCTCAATAGTTTTCTTTTACAGGAAACTAAAAGGGGAAGTTTTACGAATATTTGAATTCATAACCACAACGTAGGAAAATCAACTCTGCAATTGGAAACAGAGGATAAAATTGACTTTTTTATTTACATCATTCAGTACAAATTCAAGGATACAGGAAATTAATCTCTCAAGGTCATGTGACGCATGCGCGGACACGCGTCAGCAACGATTCCACGGCACAGCATCTGAAATTGAGAGCAGGACGTAACTTGATTAAACGTTAATTAACATTGCTCAGAGAAAATGGGAGGGGAGCTTTATTTTTTTTAAATGCAGGACTGTCATGAGAAACAATAGCTCGCAACAACTAGATTACCAGCTTCGAAATAATTACCCAGTGATGAATCTAAGCTGCACCTCAAAAAAAGCAGAGGCAAGAATGATACAAAAACAAAAATGCGCCGGAGTTTCTTCGGCGCAATCGAGTTTTCTATGCGATGTATAATGCCGTATGAGCCGCGGCCCATGATCAGCTACGGCCCGGTGTTGGTCTGTCCTATAGCAGTGGCAGATGCACGATCATGGCTAACTGTAACCTTAAATAAAATAAAAACTACTGCGGCTAGAGGGCTGTAATTTGGTTTGTTTGATGATTGAAAGGTGGATGATCAACATAACAATTTGCAGCCCTCTAGCCTCAGCAGTTTTTCAGATCTGAGGGCGGACAGAAAAAGTGAGGACATAAAAGAGTACGGACAGAAAAAGTACGGACGGACAGACATAGCCATCTCAATAGTTTTCTTTTACGGGAAAATAAAAAGAACTTTACATTAACAAGCTCACATTACTCGACTCTTTCTTGGCTCTTAAATGCCAACTCTGAAGACATGGTTGACTTCTGCTTGTGTTCTCCTAACGATAACTTTCGCATCGTTCATCAACTGCCTTGTTGCTAAGAGTCCTTGATACCTCCTTACTTTATAATAAGTTTCCTCTCTGGGAAACTTCACTACCAACTTCACGAAGTGACTACATCCAAACATCTCGATTTGTGAGATGTTGCATCTCGGCTCCTCTCTTAGTGATGAGACAGAAATAAATTATAAAAACTAGGCGCACTGACACTTCTTTCCAGCGCAGTATCAGAATAAGCTATCTTTCTTTGTAACGGCGCAGTTGATCGTATGACTGTTCTCACGAACGTGTACAAAAATCCACTGTTGACCTACGAATGTTTTATGCCGCTCTTTTCTCTTCTTTAATATTTTTCCAGTTTCGCCACTACAATATTTATCACGAGGCTTACATGGAATTTGATATGTACATCCTTTAATATTGTTGGGAGAGTTATTTCTCAGGGAAATATAGGCTTTTTCACAGGCATTCGAAAAACGATGATCCGTTGATAACAGTGATGTTTACGTGTGTTTTCTCAGAATCTGCCCGTCCTAACAAGACAGAATCTCGGATGAAAGTCGGGGAATTATTCATAAAATGCGTACGGTGTTATACACCGCGACAAATCATGAATGTTAATTTTTACAGACAATCATTTATAATGACTTGTATGTTTGCACTCTTCTTTGCTGGCTAAAACTGGCCATGGATATGTTGTCTAGAGGAAAGAATCAGTCATACTGCATTTAAGAATGTTGTTTGTGGATGTTCTCGAACCTTTTGTATCTGATGTCAAAAAGTATTGTCCAAACTCCTTGAGAACTGGAGGTGTGTTTAAACAACCTGAAATGTCTTTGATTGGTTTTGGTAATGATTTACTTATGTATGTATGTAGTATGTATATACATGTATGTATATAAAGTATATATGTATATATATACATATATATATATGTGTATATATGTATATATAAATATTATATATATATATATATATATATATATATATATATATATATATATATATATATATATATATATTATATATATGTGTGTGTGTGTGTGTGTGTGTCTACATATGTACATATTTATATATAAAGTATATTTGTATATATATACAGGTATATATGTTTGTATAGATATATATTTATATATATATATATATATAAATATATATATATATATATATATATATATATATATATATGTATATATATACATGTATTTATGTATATATATGTGTGTGTGAGTGTACACGTACATATAATCTGCACATTCTTCAAATGATTCATAACTGTCCTTTGGTTCTCAACAGCTGTACCCAAAAAATTATATATTTTTTTTTTTTTTTTGTTCCTGTCACGATGGCAAGGAATGAAATTGTTTAATTGAATCATAATTGTCGGCTTTTGTGAGCAGCGAATTAGACGAAAAATGATTATATTTTACCGTTCATATATTGACAAGGGATAAAGTTTGTCAGTTTTTTGGGGGGAAGCTTTTGTGGACATCCATTAATTTTTCCTAACAAGTAAAAGAAATTCAGCACAAAGAAAATGTATGATGAATTGAAGACGTAATTGAGGTGTGAGGTTTTTCACATGGGTTATTTATACGTTTTATGCAATGTAATAAATCTCAGTGCTGCCACTGTGTTTTATATATATACATACATACATACATACATACATACATACAAACATACATACATATACATATATATATATATATATATATATATATATATATATATATATATATATATATATATATATATATATATATATACATACATATATATAATATAAAGGACTATTCCTAGCTCAAAACTGTGGGCCATCTTACAGTTTATTGCAGTATGCAATAAACATAGTCAGCTGGTTTATAGATCCCAAAGGCTGGTACTATCTATATTTTTCCCTTGGATGGTACGAAATTGGACTGTTTGACGCTTATGCATAGAATATATATATATATATATCTATATATATATATATATATATATATATATATATATATATATATATAATATATTCACCATGACATTTTTGTACAAACATTAAGCACAAATTCCTTTTAATATTACTTCACCATGACATTTTATGTAAAACATTAAGCCACAAATTCCTTTTAATATCCAATTCGCGCTACTTCGTGAATATCACCGGAGGGGAATTAAAACTGATAAATGATTTGGTACCTAAGTGACTCGAGCACTCAGCAGTACCCACCTACAACTTCCAGTCGACGTTCAAAACCATTCAGCTAGCTACATATCCTACCCATATTTGACAGACGAATGTTTTTGAATGTCGACTGGCAATCGTTGCTTCGTGCTGTCGAGTGTTCGAGTCAATTAGGTACCAAAACATTTATGACTTGATAATTCCTCTTCTGTGATGTTCCCGAAGTATTGCGAATTGGATATTAAAAGACATTTGCAGCTGAATGTTTGTACATAAAATATCATGGTAAATGTGATAAAAATTCATAAATATATATATATATATATATATATATATATATATATATATATATATATATATTAATTTATTTATTTATATGATATATATATATATATGTATATATATATATATATATATATATATATATATATATATATATATATATATATATATATATATATGTATACATATATATACATTATATAATATATATATACATACTCGTATTTGTATGTGCTTCTCTCTCTCTCTCTCTCTCTCTCTCTCTCTCTCTCTATATATATATATATATATATATATATATATATATATATATATATATATATATATATATATATATATATACAATGGCTTCATCTGACTCCACTACTCATGGTGTGTGTACAACAACTCTTTCCATCATCAAAGCGTAACCCGCAACCTGCGCTTCCTCTGAATCTCGACACCAACATCACAGTCCACTTTGACCGTGTCTCCAAAATTCCGGTCCCCCGCACTTTCTTTCATTTATTGTGTGCCGTTGTCAATCAAACTTCAGTGAGTAAGACAAAGGGATATTCTGAGTTTTCTCTTCTCTTTTTTCTGTATTTCTCAATACATTGTTTTATTTGGGTCTCGGCTTTCACCCGTTCTTTGAAGCTGTCCTGACAACCGGAGTCTTTTTCCACTTATGCAAGCATAAATGAGGTAAGAAGTTGCATTATTCAGGTCTTCGTGCTCGTCAGTTTATGATATATATACCCCTGCTTCCCCGGAATCTTTTCGTTTAAGCATTGGCAATGAAAGCTGTTAAATCTCTTGAGGTTGTGGGAATTGATAGGTTATACTTCCTCGCCGTACCTTGGTTTTAATCGTGAGCAGCCCTGTGAATACAATTTTAATAATTAATAAGATGATGATGATGATGATGACGACTGTTTTTAATCTTGAGCCGAACCAAACTGTGATTACAATTAATAATAATAATAATAATAATAATAATAATAATAATAAGATGATGATGATGATGATGAAGATAACACTTACCTTGGTTTTAATCGTGAGCCGAACCAAACTGTGATTACAGTTAATAATAATAATAATAAGATAATGATGATGATGATGATGACGACAAGACACTTACCTTGCTTTTAATCGTGAGCCGTACCAAACTGTGATTACAATTAATAATAATAATAATAATAATAATAATAATAATAATAATAAGATGATGATTGACAAGATAACACTACCTTGGTTTTAATCGTGAAACAAAACTATTGCAATTAATAATAATAATAATAAATAATAATAATAATAATAATAATAATAATAATAATAATAAAAAGATGATGATGATGATGACAAGAGCCCTTCTCGGAAAGTATTGTTAAATTCGATGGCAATATATTCAGCATTCAACATAAAATAAAATCTTCTCCGCTTTCGCTATAAATTTTTTCTTCTGGATTTATCTGCTGTAGAATCTTCTCCATTTCCCGTTTATTTTTATTTTCTTCTGAATATGAAAAGAACATTGTAAGAAAAATAAAGATTATATAAACTCAGGTGAAGCTGCCCTCACATTTAATAATAATAATAATAATAATAATAATAATAATAATAATAATAATAATAATAATAATTTTTACCTCCAGGAAACAGTATCAAATGGTACCCATGGTATCACAGTGACAGATTCCTTTCTGCATCGGACAAGCATTTTCCCTAACCTCGGGCAATAGCCAGTTTGCCTTTAACTAAGTAAAATTACTTAATACTATCAATTCTATAAAGAGGCTATCAAGTTGAACTTTATACCTACAGGACAACAGCAAGTTTTCCGTTGGTTTACCTCGAAAAGGATGTATTTTGTAAGTTATAAGCCCAGCCTGCGCCATTTTGGCTTCTCGCTGCCCAGAGGTGACGGTATTTAGCTTCTGCGGGATGACGAACTTGGGCATCTTGGCTTTGGCCTCGACTATTACTGACCACTTCGGGTGAAACATGGCATCGAGATAATTAACCAATTGTTGCATGAAGCATCACTGTGTTCTGGCACCAGCCTCGTTATTCAACATGTTTTTCCTGCTTGTTACACTTGAAAATAATGAGAATAAGTTCTGTTAACATTCCCGGATGAATAAGGGTTGCTTATCGTCAGAGAGCTTCCTGCAAAGGTACGGATGTCATAAAATGATTTGGCTTTTGCTGATGATGATACCACTGCTACACACAATGCCATTAAATAATAAAGCTTTCTTATCAAGTGATCAGATACACAGGAAATAGATGACCTCAATATTGGCTCTATGAAAACCATTTATAAGTAGCAAAGAGTGGATCAGAAAATAGATTTTCATAATGTAAGACTGTGATATAAGTTCTTAATCGCAGAGTTCTTCTTACTGCCACCCACCCACCCCAGACGACCCTCGATATCCTCAACATTCTACTAGGATACATGCTAATGAAGGCATTCTGGGATAACCTGGATCCCCTCCTCATGCCGCCAGGGCTCAGCATCAACATGGAAGGCAAGCCACAGATGGTCAGACTCACCAGAGAGATATGGTTGTGCTGTCCCCGCACTAACACTCATGCCACCCTTTCCAACGCCAAGGGTGTGCCAATGGCGGGCCTACTGAGTGAGGCGGATGGTTTGCTGGAGGTCTGCAAGGCCTTGCAACATACTGCTCACCAAATTTACAGAGCTAGAAAAGCTAATGCTTCCCAGCCAACACTCTCCAGGTTCAAATGGCAAACCTGACTGCTGACTTCAACAGACTTACGACAGAGTCATCACTATAGTTAACAACACAAAAGGGTACATGTGTACTTTATTTAATAATTCAGTGGTAAGCGTGTAACGTTTTTGTGAAACCATCTAGTTGAAAAATGTGTGTATGTATATTTTTTTCAAAGATACGGGAACAAAGATGTGACAAAAAGTGATCAGTGCAGCCGACAACCAAGCAATGGAAAGTATTTATTGAACAATGTAAGTGATAAATGAATACACTTACGTTAACGACCTGCATGAATATGTCTGAACATGGCATACAAATTTTCAGTTAAACTGTTATATGTACATTATTGTTTATCTCCATTTTTTCTACTGTATATGTAGGTGTATACAGGCATACCATGTATATCTGTTATTCCTGTGCTTTAGTATTTCATACTAAAGTACAAAATACTAAAGCACAGGAATAACAAATAGATATACATGTTGTGCTGGCCAGCATTTATACATGTTGTGCTGGCCAGCATTTATACATGTTGTGCTGGCCAGCATTTATACATGTTGTGCTGGCCAGCATTTATTCAGCTGCTTACAGTGTCTAACTTTGTATCCAGTTTTACAACATTTTCACATTTTTCACTAATGTTTAACCAAATATTATTTTTTGTGAATGTATATCATTGTCCTTGACAATTTGTAGTATACCAGTGTTGATACGTACCTCATTTTTACCGTGTATAATCTCTGGGGTGGATAACATTCTGGTAGCATAAGATATGGCCCTGATAATTTTTTCTTTTATGGCATACATACATCCTTTGCCATTGTATCTTTCAACCTAGTACCATATCGGCACTGAGGACACACCTTAGAAATACTGTGTCATTGTAAAAACCACAATGATTTCGTTTTTGTTTTGATTTTAAGACTGTTCGTATCTCTGTGACTCATCACCATGCACATCAAAGTATAATATGGAACAGTTTCGTATTTATCGTCATCGCTGCTGTTGTTTGGCATGTCTCAGTACATTACAAATTCAAACATGTATATAACTGTAAAACTGCTCGCATGACATAGAAGCACATGTCATTCCTTACATGTAGCCTATTCCATTTATTGGTCTCCCTTTTGGTGGGAAGGGAGAAAGCCCTGTGCAGCCCACACTCCGCTGCCACACTGGATTTAGTCAGTAAGGTCGGCAGGCAATCACGGAGCACCCTCTTGACCATCAAACCTCGATAATAAATCAGCGTATACTCTGAGCATCCCGGTATGATTTACCTTTACACTCCTATTGTGCATAAGTGACCTTACCATACAAATATCTTTCCCTCGGGTTATGGCTTTTTTTTGTGGGGGGGAATAATCACTCTCTTTGATCTAACACTTACTCTGAACGGTCTATCTTACTAACTTTCAGAGTCATTTATGACTATTGATATTGCTAACTCTTCGTACACTGTATGTCACACCTTCCGGCCACTATGTTTTATGTCTTCAATATATCATTTAATATTTCTTTCACATACAGTACCATTTAGAGTGGCTCTCTCTCTCTCTCTCTCTCTCTCTCTCTCTCTCTCTCTCTCTCTCTCTCTCTCTCTCTCTCTCTCTCTTCTCTCCCCTTTATTTCCTTTACTCAAACTCAATGTACTTTACTTGACATATACAAAGCATCCTACAATTTGATATCAAAACAAGCTCATAAGCATCCTACAATTTGATATCAAAACAAGCTCATATATATTTATATGACTGAGCTCATGCATTTTCCATCACTCATCAGTCAACATTAGAGAAATACTGTATCACAAGGACAACAACAGCTGCGTAGTAATTGTGAAATCAATAACAAATAACAACACCAAAGGACAAATACATGGACAAAAAGCTAACACACTATAAAGGACCTGCTCTGTAATTATGCCAAAGAAACATTAAAAACTTCTTATACCTGTTAAAGAACCTCGTGCTTGCAAAAGTGACTTGCATAAAGTCCTGTGCATTTCACACTATAATACTGGCTAGGAAACAGGACTGGGTATTTCAGTCATAAAGAAAGACTACATGAAAGATCATTTCATCCAATTAACTTCTTGTCAACAACACCAATATATATGCCCTGTCGTCAGCACTCTGAGAATATAGCCTACATCTGTGATGATAAACTTCTGACAGACATACAGCACACACGCATGATATTACAAGACAGCTTCTGTAAAACTCTCTCCTCCTCTCTCAGTACAGATAAGCCTTTTGACGGGATTTCGAAATACCCTTAGATTTTACAACATTATTCTTGTTATGCAACATCTGTGCTACTTATTTTACTTGGTTTGAATTTACGAGTTACTGAATAATAGACTGCTTTACTTTATCCCGTTCGTGAATCGAGACGAATATCACAAAACAGTACAAAAGCAGTAAATAATCATGCCTCAGATTCGCACAAAATAATGCTACCAATTGCCATGATAAGCAAGTAATGGGTAATTATAAATATGTAACTTAGACCTCAGAAGGCGAAACGCAGTTTGACTTTCGATCCGTATGCATCGGTGAGAATGCTAATATTTTCGTTTCCTTGCCTCTGACAATGATAGAAAATGTGGTTGCTATTGACCTCAGGTATATGAAATATGGCTGATCATAAAAGTGATTCCTACAGCAATCTTTTATAAAACAGACTAAATATACTGCTTGTCCTGCAGACAAAGAGCAATAAATCAAACAAAGTTTGTTACTTGTTCTGCCCAGAATTATATATCATACTTCCAATAATGTGGAGTAAGGTGGTTATTCATACACAGCTCAAGTTGTAATTTGTCATCAAATTAGTATATGATGGCAAGATTTACCCTGATGTATTGTTAATTACCTAAGCACTAATAATTAATTACCTAAGCACCAATAACTGTTGAAAGTTTCTCATACAATACACCCCCTGGATTTTCTTATCAGTAATTACTTGTTAAGACATATAATTTACATATGACTCCTTTGTTCTTGGATAAATGACAGCCGGTTGAGTTATAAACCTCTTACTGTGAAAACTACTCAACTTTGGTGGTACATGGTCCACTGCAGAGACAAGTAGGATCTTCTGTGACCTCCGGGTACAAATGATCAGAATCCTGATGCAAATAATCTTCATGAGGCTCGATAGGCAAAGTTCACAGACATGGCAAAGGTGTGGATCATTACCACTGCCACTGACCAGGCTGCTATTAATTCCTAGAATGTACCTAGAGCAGAAAGCAAATGTGATGAGACATGGCTCAGGGGGACAAGCATGAGGATGGGACACATCAAAGAAAACTGTTGAGTCTCAGAGCAATTCTGCATTGTCCTTAGTGGTGTTAAACAATTTCCCACCATTGCATAAAAAGGGAGGAATAGCACAGGAGGAGGAGGAGGAGGAGGAGGAGGAGGAGGAGGAGGAGAGAGGCTTCTTCAGCCTTGCGAATTTCTGAAAATGTTGCAGTGTAGACCCTCTGGAGCGCGGCTGGCTTTAGAGCCATTGAAGACCAGGTGGTACGGCGCCCCATGGGCGAGGTAGCGAGGTCCAGGGACCAGGGTCCAGGGTCCAGGGTCCAGGGTCCACAGTCCGGGGGCCCAGAGTCCCGGGTTAAGGTTCCAGGGTCCAGGGTCCACAGTCCAGGGCCCAGAGTCCCGGGTTAAGGTTCCAGGGTCCAGGGTCCAGGATCCACAGTCCAAGGCCCAGAGTCCAGGGTATAGGCTCCAGGGTCCAGGGTTTAGGCTCAGGGTCCAGGGTATAGGCTCCAGGGTCCAGGATCCAGAGTCCACAGTCCAGGGCCCAGGGTCCCGGGTTAAGGTTCCAGGGTCTAGGCTCCAGGGTCCAGGGTCTAGGGTCTAGATCCCATAGTTCCAGGGTCCAGGATCAAGAACCCCCAGACTTTTCAGATCTTTAACCCATTAACAAAATCCTTAATCTTTCATCGACCCCGTTATGTTAAAATGTAAATAATCAATTTACCTTCAGTGACTATTATTAGATACTTTAGGGTCAAAATTCCATTGTCCATTCCTTCATCGTTGTTTCTCATTCAGAGAAATGATGTGGTCAGGATACTTCGCTTAGAATTCTCTAAAGTATCCATTATTACAGGACTCCTTTGCCAATAATAAGTGTCAGTATGATTATAGGAATGGAATGGAAATTAAAGTTTAGGTCAAAGGTCAAGCGCTGGGACCTATGAGGTCATTCAGGCTGAAAGAGAAACTGAGAATAAAAAGGTTTTAAAGGTGTAACAGGAGGAAAACCTCGCAGTTGCCCCATGAAACAATTGTTAGGAGAGGGCGGAAAATGAACTGGAAGAAAGAGAATATGAAGGAGGTACAGTAAAATGAATGAAAGGGGTTGCAGCTAGGGGCCGAAGGGACGCTGCAAAGAACCTTAAGAAATTCCCACAATGCACCACACGAACTATCCCCCTAGAGTATTTGAAATAACAGATCATGATATGAATAAAAAAAATATATGTCAATTCGTCCATGCTGAAATAGGTGTTGTATTGATCCACTGTTTCAGGACCCCAGTTAATGAATAATTGTTTTAAAATATTATTATCACGATTTTCTGGCAAATATACAATAACATGACAATAAATACTGGTTATAGATATAAAAACAGTTTACCACAGACGGAATTCTAGTGCTTCTTGTATTTTCCATTTATTCTTAAAAATGGCAGCTCTAACCCAAAAACATTCAGTCGACGCTGGGGTTCATCAACAACCCTTTTAGCCCCAAGAATTCATTGATCCCGTGGATTATCCCATTTACCCCCGGGGTCAGTATCGACCACTCCGGGGTCCCTCATAGGAGATTCAAGTATACATTTTAATTTAATGCACCCGAGGTGAGGAATGAATATTTCCTTTAATTTTGTTCTATTGTAATTTTTTTAGGGGGTGCCAAAGTGGAAATTGTTGTAAACTCAGTTTGCGTTATATCTTCATACGTCGAAAACTGGGTCTGTTTCGTATTCCCTTGTTAATGAATTGTCAATAGGTTAGGATTTTATTGTTTTTCTAATAATAAGATCAATCAGATTTTTTGATGCTTCTGATTCAGTTTCTTGATTATAAGGGTCACCGTTAATTTCATTCATCTTTACAGCAATCAAATCCTGTATTACTGTATTCCAGATTATAGAAGATTTTAGCCACATAGTATAGAAGGATGCCAGGTATGTGGTGCAATATATATTAGCATAGATGGTGAAAGAGTGGGTGTGGGTATCTGCGAGCAAATATGATTAATGAAAGTGGAATGAGAGAGGAGATGAATCACAAAATAAGTAAAGCAGTAATTGTGGTGGGATCCTGTTAAAGGTTTTGGAGAGAAAATAGTCTATGAAAGCAAAAATATCATAGGAGTGTTGTTGAGTCGATTCTCCTTTATGGAAATCGAGTGTGAATGTTGAGTATGAATGAGATATATGAATGTGGCGTAACAAGAGTTGAAAGGGTAAGAAATATAGAGATATGCCAAAGATGTGTTCGAAAGGTTTATATTAGCAAATGGCTGGATCAGAGTGTTTTGCGGTGGTTTGGCCACAAGGGGAGAATGGGGGACAGTAGAGCATAGTTGATGAAATATCATGCAGGAATATGAAGCAGCTGATTTCGTGGTGCTGAATTGTTTTCATAATTTCCCATCATTAAGGAAAGCATCCCATTGATTACACACACACACACACACACACACACACACACACACATACACGCAAGCGTATAATTCCCCTTGAGTTTAATTATCTCCAAGGTATGTGATCTGGATATTGAACGAAATTTCTGGTTAATATTTATAAGTATTAAAAATGACCCGGTGCATGTACAGATGCATTCACATACATATACTGTATATATATATATATATATATATATATATATATATATATATATATATATATATATATATATATATATATATATATATATATATATATATATTATTCTATTTAACGTATATATACATATATATATAAATATATATATATATATATATATATATATATAATGTATTATATATATAAATATATATATATATATATATATATGTATATATGTGAGTGTGTGTGTATGTATGTATATACAGAGAGAGAGAGAGAGAGAGAGAGAGAGAGAGAGAGAGAGAGAGAGAGAAAAAATAATACCTATAAATAAGTATATTTTGTACTGGAACTGAGTACAATAAAAAATGCTTATCTAGGAGAGAAACAACCAGTTGCAGTTTTCGTATTTATTTCACTATACAGAAGCGTGTTTTACCCATCCCGTAAGCTTCGCCCGTGACGTGAAGGAGGAAATTTAAAATAAGGGCAAGTGGTAAAACGTGTAGCGGGGTTCGAATCGCTGCAGCGGCGCCCTCTGAAAATGCTGGCGGAGAGAGCGCATGCGCCCTGTCTATACGCTGGCGGAGAGAGCGCATGAGTATCTCTGAGCGGTCAAACAGGTCCATTTCTGTTTTTCTTCTTATTGCTTTTTTCTCAGAAGACGCAGTCGATGAGAAATGACACATCTCGCCTTGCGAAGCCGAAAAGAGTACATGATATTAATTTCAATATCTATTTCTGTATCTATTTACAATCAATTTAAATATTCGGTATTAATCTAAATTGAATTTTCCATGCTATTAGAAGATAAACATCACATCTGTAGAGATGCTTTAAGATAAATAAAAGTTACAAGCGATTGAGATTTTAAGTACAAAAGATAAGAACTACCAGGAATATCTATAACAAGTTCTTTCTTTACCCAGTTATAATAGAACTATAGAAGTACTGTCTCTATATCTGATGGTGAAATTCTGAATGACAAAAGCCTTTAGGCTCTGTCGGTGAATATCTGAATGGTGTCGTTAGTTCACCTGAACATACTATTTAAAATTTTATTGGCTCCTAGGTCAAAATATTTTAATTACTTAGTTTCCCAAAAAATGAAACTGGGAAATTAGCCTTTATTCCTGTTCGCCGTAAAAGGCTTATTCACGTAATCTCCAAAGTCGACGAACGCATTTTAAAATTATATGGTTTTTAATAAAACTAATATAATTTTCTACTAGGATAACATAAGAACAAATCATAAACACACACATATATATATATATATATATATATATATATATATATATATATATATATATATATATATATATATATATACATACATATATTTATATATATATATATATATATATATATATATATATATATATATACATATATTTATATATATATATTTATATATATGCTGTACATATACAGATATATATGTTTGTGTGTGTGTGGTTATGCATTTCTCACTCAATATATATGTGTATATATGTGAATGAGTGTATGAAATAATTCATAGATGAAACACAAAGCACATTATACACGAACTCGGAACTCTTACTAAAAGTACTTAAGGAATGCTCAGTATTACGTTTTGTACGTTGATCCTCACAAGAAAATTATAATGTCAGATTTGCTGAAATGTCATAAAAGGTCGACCCCTTGGCTGATGGTCTTGATATTTAACTAAAGCTATTGACCGCCAACTGTTCTGATTGGTAGAATGTGAAACAACGAATTGGAGAGCCTCTCTTCATACTCATTTAATTGAGGATTTTTAGTCATAGAGGCACTTTGGTTCTCATGGCGTCAGGGGTGACTGCCATGATGGTATTAACCATCAAGTTACACTGGGTTGTCCCCTGTCACTCTCTAGTCTAGAGTGAGGCTAAGACTTAGTGCAGATACGAGACTTCTCGCCTTTCTGGGGCATAGATTCTGGCAATGTTGTGTTTATTTATTTATTTTTACACTGGGTTGCCAGATTAGAAACCATGCTGGTTCCAAATGGCTTTTTTTTTTTTCCTCATACTCGGTTATCCTTAAGTTAGTAAGTGACATGAATCGAACCATTACACTGAATGACTAAAGGCTCTTACGCCAAGTGGAAACGAACTGTTTCATATGCAAGCTAAACTCGCGTCAAACATCAGATGTTAAAAAAGCCCCACGTAAGATGGTCAGAGAGTTTCTTAATAACAATAAGTGCTCTGAAACAGAGTTCACAGTCCACATGGAACTAACTAGGCACGTACATCCTTTCCTACTTAAAATATTGGACTATTTATATCATTAAAGGTGTGTCTACATTACATGTATAAAACTTAATTCGCATCAGCATTGGATCTTCACCACGCCTCTTCATTCCTGGAAATCGATAGTCATGGAATCAAAATTTTTAACAGCAAGCTTCATGAATTTTGAGATTTTGCCCGAAAGAGACGTTTTTGTTTGCCAGTGGTCTAACATGCAAAGCCATTTTGTTGGCTTTATTTTGTAATGTACCAATAAACTTGGTGTTAAGTATTTTTTTTTTTTTCAGAAGGCCAATTAAAATGAGCGACACATTTCCAAGTTTAAAAGCAAAATATACCTTCAGCCGCGTGATGGCAATCACGATTGAAAGGGACAAAAGAACTTCAAATTCTCACACCTCCCACTATTCGTGACTGGATTTTTTTTTATTAATAAAATATACTCATATAAAAATAATAATGATATTCATTATATGCGTAATCCAATTTAACCTCGTGTCAGCCAACAGTTTTTTCTAAAACAGTTCTGTCTTGAGCACTCATCCTCGGTCTTACCGGGTCACCGAGCGGATTCGAACGCATCTGCTTTCCAACTGCAAACTCCCTCATATTTCTCTAAAGCTAACTGGCAACGCAGACTTATCTTTATAAAATTGTCTCATACGCCTACTACTGTCTTGCTGCCTAAGTTCGAAATTGTCAGTATTTGGAACACGGCAGTACGTATGAGAGGCCAAACAGACACCATTTTTTCAAGCAACGCAACGCCGATTTCATTATCTCATGATTGTGACTGTTACAGATTAATGATAATTTATGCATATATTATTAGGTGATATGTCAAATCATGAAGTCTAAAGGAACATCACTCCACAACATCACATTGAGGCGGAGCATGCGCAATGGAGGCGGGACCTTGACGTTCGGCCAGACGCAAGAAGAAATTGAAGGTAGCTCTTTTTTTTCCCCGATATAAAGGGATAAAAAATGATTAGTTGTACTGCTTATAATGCATCAAAAGATATTAAACAGTTTTCTGGCAGTGAATTCCGCTTGTACTGCTCAGGGTCGATAATGGGTTGGAGAGAGGAGCTGCAGTGTACGATAAGTTGGAACACATACGAGAAGAGCGGCAGCAGCATTGACGGAGGCGAGACAGAGTTCAGTGTTTGTTGATGCAGTGTGAAAGTAAGAAGTTGGTTATTTCTTTTGTGTGATGCGATATGGAAGCATGTGAGATGGTTGCTGTCACCGTTATCAGTGGTTGATATAAAGTCAGTGGTGTGTTTGTTATTATTCTCTTTTCGATAAACTGTGCGTTCCCCGGCCTAAAGATGAAATTAGTGTTGAAGTCTATCAAAGATGAGTGTCGATTAGTGTGAACGAAGGTTTATAAGTCGAGCTTTTTCTCAACTGTTCTCGACGAACACTTTCCAGCAGCATGCGATGTCTGCCGAGGTTTCGTGAGACCACGTTCTCGTAACTGGGATATAGTTCACCGGAAAAGTTGTTGTGTGTCAGGGCAACAGGAGCAAGATGCAACATCATCACCACCACCACCACCATCATCACAACCATTCGACCAGTAGTAGACCGCAGCAGCAGCACCACCTCAACGCCAACACTAAACCGGACCTACAAGGTAAGGAAGAGGCAACAGCAACGGCAGTCGCTCGCACTCACTCTCCTCTCTCTCCTTCTCTCTCTCTCTCTCTCTCTCTCTCTCTCTCTCTCTCTCTCTCTCTCTCTCTCTTTGACCCACCGCCTACCCTATGTGTATTTTACCTTGGCATGCCGCCGTAACTTGACGACAACGCTTGACAGAAGGGCCTCGATGATAGCTTGGAGGGAGGAGGAGAGGCTAATTCAATATCTCTGTCGCATCAAGGTGGATCGAACCCAACCCCTCCTCCCTCCCACCCCCCTTGCTGTGATCCCTCATTCAACAGGTGACCTCTTTCAAGTTCGGGTGACCCTATAGCTTTTAGCGCAAAAGGTCCTCTAGGTGTCACTGAAAGAATGCACCAGCCCACTCGATATTGACTCTTCAGATCGCACGCATTTGCGTCCCGGCGCCTCCGCACGATCTCTCGCTGCTGCGAATTTTGAGAACGATCATCGTACTACCCCAGTTGGCAAGACGTTCTCGTGGCCGAAGCACTGATACACTTACTTGCTGTAGGTTTTACTTGGCCTTTGCCAGTTCATTTTGTAATGCTTTAGTTAATTCGCGTAGTGCCAGGCTCTGCTGGAGCATTATGCCGAATTATTTTTAATAAACTGTCAGGTGACGTCCATGTGTTCCTGAGCCCAAGGTTAAAACGAAAGATATGTTAGCCAGGACGTAGACATTTTACCAATTTTTCTCCTGTAAAATATTTAATAATTCTTGCCAGAAAGAGAGTTTGGTGGTTTTGAAGATTTTATACAATTTGCATACCATATTTGCATGCCATATGTAGCCTAATGTGGCATTTTCAGAAGTGAAGGGACATAGGCCTGTAAGCGGAAATGAATTAATATAATTTTTCTGACTTTAATAGCCATATATTCATGCCTCCAAATGTTCAGATGGTAATATATTTTTTTATTTAGTGTTTGAAAAGCAGTGGAAATTTTAACAGTTATGCGGCCTTGCTCTTGGATTTATAGGCCTGTTCATTTAGGCTGTTTTTTTTGGCCCTGATGTTTAGTAGTTATATATATATATATATATATATATATATATATATATATATATATATAAAAATATATAAAACATTACGTATACGTAGGACTTTGTCATCATCGAAATTTGAGCGTAGGTGTTGTTGGCACTAGGTTTAAGAGTTATGTTCATACATTTGTGTGTATATATATATATATATATATATATATATATATATATATATATATATACATATATATATATATATATATGTATATATATATACATATATTATGTGTTGTGTGCGTGCATGCTGCGTGCATCAGTTAACTCTTAAACAGTTGAGGCTACTTAGATCATTCATGGCAGTGTACGGTTTATAGCAGAACTCATCAGGAGCATTACATGATTTGGCAAGTAACTGAGTTGTTTTTCTTTTTTGTTTACATAAATTTCTGAAGTGCCTGTCGGCAACATCGATTTCTCATTTTTATGATTGCCCTTATGAATTTATGTCACATTTCACAAGGTTTTCGTTCAGTCCGTAGTTCGTCATCAATACACGTGAAAATGGGCTCGCTTAATGGACCAAGCGAGGGCCGATAGGAAAGCCTCCAAAATAACCGCTGGTAGTCGAGGGAATATCTTTTTCTCTCCTTTGATTTTATTACGCCATTGCTTTTTCCTTACGTGTCACCACCGTCTTTTATTATGGTTGGACGCTGAATTTTTTTTTTTTTTTTTTTTGTAATATTCGTCGTCGTTATGATTTATTGGTATTGCCATGTAGTAGTTCTGATCGTTTTATTAATATTTGTCACCTGTCTACAAACACGACTCAAGGCAGTGAGGTTCTTATTGAGGTTGACAGACAGAAAACTCAAGTGCTAAGCGCTAGTGAACAGAAGATTGTAATGGTAGCAGAAGGATTAGTGCAAGGGATCATCTTGGCTAATGTTGACTGCCACGTGGTTTTTATTTAGATTTCGTGTTTAAGGAAGAATTATTAATTGTTAGGGAGCCCAAACTGGAAATAAAAACGTGTCAACCTGTGTTTTCTCAGCAACGGTGGTTGTCCGACAGTCTCCCATTTTTTTTTTTTATTTAATTGAAAATGCATGTAGATGTTTATTTCACATATGGAGGTATTAGTATGAAAGTCCATTAAATATTCATGTGTGGTATTTGTCTTGATAATTTGCATTCATTAAATGCTCAAGGCTGTCATACATTTTGCGTTCTAATGCGTCGTTACATTTTGTGTTTTAATGCAGATAGCTCTCCTATCCCAACCCTCTGGAAACTTTTGGGACTTCAAGGAACTCTCCTTTTTTTAAACATATAGGAATGTTGCTGCCCTTCTCCCCAGAAACGTCACATTGTAGGATTAATTTTGGGGGGATGCCTCAGGGCTTACAACCTGATTTAGGCTTTATGAAATATATTAATGACTCCCTTGAGAAATCGCAAAATGCACTTCCCTTCCTGCACTGATAGGGGCATCACAGTTGATCAGGAGGCATTGTCATTGAAGTGACCGAGAAGAAAGATGGCTGAAGTCGAATTATTTAAATTTGCACTCACCGATAAGACCCCAGAATGGTTTGGGTCAGTGTGTGATCCGAGCAGGTGTACCTCGGTGCTGAAGGGTGGACGTTAGGTATTCAGCAAACATATAATCCTAAGGTTACGGAACTTATCATTAGTAAGGTGGATGTCGAAGGCAAAAGAGCCTAGTCATTGGTTTTCCGTTTCGTGCCCATGAGCATACCACAAGCGGAGCAGTCGGGCCCGGCCAGTTTTAGAGGCTGCTGCAAGCGAAGATAGCAAGGCCAGGAGGCAAGACTCGCAGCTTGACAAACGTCTTCTTGTACCGTGTAGATGCTTTGCATAGAATTAAGAATATGTATGTGCTCTTATGTGCATGCTGATGTGAGCGCTGGCTATGTAGGTAACAGGTCTTTTTCTACCCAGCAACCCAGCGGACGTATAGGTCAGTCCGCGCCGGTTAATTATTATGATACCTGACAATAATTACTCCGCTGAAAGTTAACATTGGTATAATGATTGTTTTGTTGTTCATTATTAAATGTAAACAAGACGAAATACTCTTTTATTTTGGCAATGAACAAGTAAAACAATTCCGCAAATAGAAGTATATATTATGCAAGCTGCATACAACATTCCTCTTACATGAACGCCATGTCTAAAACTCAGTGAATCCAGAAGGAGATACAAGCGCGTGTTTACATATATATGTTGACAGATTGCCATCCCTATCACTCCATTACTCACTTGATAAACGTATCCCTACCCGTAGTGGCCATTGTCCACCGGCCGTGGGAGCAACAGAATACTTCATAGGCCGTCCGCATCGTGGTAAAAGAAAAAGTCTCACGATTTTAGCCGACGATTTTTTACATATTGGCCTTAAAAGGCTTCTGTAAGTGTAGGAAGTTGGTCTTATTCTACGGATATATTTATCTTCGAATTTATGTGAAATTGCAAAAGAAGTATTTATCGCATTTCATTTAATAAATTGTAATTCTGGTTAAATACTTTATGTTGCCGATCAAGTAGACTTCTTCCTGCGCCAAGTTTCATTGTTTTCGTTTGGACCTGAACGGCATGAAGCCAGATGTGTGTAATAACGCTGTATTGCATGGCATTATACTGTTTAATTGTACTGTATTGCATGATATTAAAGTGGTGTGTAGAATAGTACTGTATTGCTGATACACATATTCACAAACTTATATGCCATTAGGCGAACATTATTAATATTGTTTGTCAGTGCATAATTGAAAAATGAAGGTATTTCCTTTCAGAAAGTACTGGGCACAGAAGTTGAATACGCACGAGAATTTATCTTATCCTCTAATTTAACAGACATGAATCCACATCCTCAGCAGATTTTATTCACATCTAACATTAAATGGAAGTTGACTTGAAAGGCTGTGTGACATGACACACAAAGTAAGCTATGGTCTTGTGCACCTGTGGTGCGCAGTCTTCCTGATTACTAGACTGTTGACTATAGGCTATGTACTTCCTGATTACTGGACTGTAGGCTAGGCTGTGTGATCTTCTGAGTCATTTTCTCATCACATTACTTTTTTCCACTTTCACTCGGCCTTTTATGATGTCTGCATTCCTCCACCGGGTTTTGAATTGTCTTCTAGAAGCTCGATGAGTTGAAGGTAACAGAATTGAACGGAGGGATAGGCTGTGTTGACAGTGATAATAATTTTAGTAGTATAATTGTCGACCTCAGCGCAGAGAGTGCTTGCCATCAAGTTGAAATTCGTCATTTGTAGGAAACACCACAACCGAGAATTTGGCTCATTTGCATACATCATAAGAGAAAGTTTTCAATAAAGTAAATATGAAATGAATATTGTCCAGTGTGCCACAATAAAAATCGTAAGTACGCCTACATATAAATATTATATATAATATATATATATATATATATATATATATATATATATATATATATATATATGTATATATATATATATAGTATATATATATACAGTATATATATCTATGTATATACAGTATGTATGCGCGCAAGAAGTCATAAAATGCCCGTGATTATATTATAAGCGAATATCGCAGAATAATAACATGCAGAAATTCAGTACCAAGCTCTTCCACGATTATTCACGCAAAGTCGAGTCACAAATGAAACAGTTTAAGAGGAGGGTTCAATTTTTGTCCGTGTATTTTTTTTTTTTTATTAGAGCTTGCGCATTTGCAGTCAGCGGTTTATGGATGATCGTGATAGTGACATTGTCTTGAAAATTATATACCGTAGGACTTGTAGTACAGTAGTATGGAAGAGAGTCGTGTTCAAGCTTTATATAACTGAGAGCAAGTCCAAATATATTAGCAACAATGTCTAAAGCATGATGAAAGTACTTTTTTTGATCCCTAAGATTTGGAAGCTTTTGAACAAACTTGTTGATTCCAGTAATTTTAAGGTTAAGGAAGCTTGAATCTCTAGTCAGTGGCTCCTTTAGTGGGCTTTTTCCATATGAATAGGGCTCATCTTCTTGATAGTGATAGTAATAGGCTAATAGGCCTAATAACGGCTTAGTAACAAGAAATTCTGCCTGGAGATATGAAATTCCTTGCAAAAACTATTATTCGAAATATTACGGACAAAGTGGAAAAATCACCAGCGCTGCGAATCGAACTGAATGGGTATTCTGCAAGAACGGCCAGCTGTCGATTGCATTATTTGTGCTAATTAGAGACAGTTGTCACTCTACCATCTGACGCGCAGCGACGCAATTAATAGAAATGTCATTAAATCTTGTTTTATCTAATCAAAATTGGTATTTTTTGTAGCATGAGCCTTGAACTGTTGAAACTTGATGCTTTTATGATTAAAAAATAGTTGTTGGTGAATATCAGCCAAGAAATAAGTTCGAAATTTAGTTTTATACATTTTTCATTTTTTTTTTATGTTTACTCTTTCTTTGGTTCTAAGCTTTTAAGTAGGTTATGTCGTTTTAGTTTTGAATCGATTGTTCCGGATTCTCTCTCCGCTTACTACCCTTTGACAGTTAAACATGGGATGGTTCTTGTTTTTGCCAACTGTCATTTGTGCCCTGACGATGCATTAATAAACGTGAAAGCCCTGGTACTGAAATTCTGCCTTTTTTTTCCTGTGTAGGCTGCTTGCGATATTATATAGGCTATATATATATATATATATATATATATACATATATATATATATATATATATATATATATATATATATATATACATATATATATATATATATATATATATATATATATATAATTTTATATAATTTTATAGCCACAGTGACCTCTTAACTTCAAGATTTCTTAATATCTTCACAGTTTTGGATACGTTTGTCACTATAAAGTTTAAGATCCGACTGGAGAATCAATTGAAGAAATTTTGTTCCCCCTTGCCACGTTTCGAACCCGCGCCCGGTATATCGGAATGAGGTTACCTAATGGTAGCCACTTGACCACGAAGGTTATATCCTCCTTTGTGCGGGTTCGAATCCTACCACGGGCGTCAGAATTTTTTCACTTGGACTTTAGGCTTTGTGGTGACAGGCGTATCCAAACAGTGTCAAGGAATCGAGAAGTTCAGAGGGAATTGTAGTTAATACAGTTGCGTATCTGATAAAAAAAAGTGATCAGTAGACGCTCTCTCTCTCTCTCTCTCTCTCTCTCTCTCTCTCTCTCTCTCTCTCTCTCTCTCTCTCTCTATATATATATATATATATATATATATATATATATATATATATATATATATATATATATATATATATATATATATATATATATATATATATACACACACACATAAATATGTGTGTATGAGAGTTTGTTAGTGTGGGGTATGTATATACATATATAGGCTATATAGCCTATATATATATGTATGTATATATATATATATATATATATATATATATATATATATATATATATTAACTTTATCACATACACAATTGTTCTGTGCATTAGTAGAATTACTAAAGGACCTCATTCAAACTGGATGGTATCTAACGGAGTTTTTATTCATAAAAAGTTACAAGCTTTCTTGGACAAACAGTCCACATTATCAAGTATAAAAAACTCCGTTAGATACCATACAGTTTGAATGAGGTCCTTTTAGTAAATATATATATATATATATGTGTGTGTGTGTGTGAGTTTGTGAATGTATATATGATTCCATTTATCAGCATATAGCCTGCTGGTAATCTGGTAATTTGTGAGGTACCTTACACATCTTAACTCATGAAAAAAATGGAACTGAGGATGTGATGTTTAAAAATTGTATATTGGAGAAGCCATGTGGTGGGAGATCCTAAATAGTTTAATATTCTTTCTCCTACTTAGAACTAAATTCATTCTTTTGTCATTCTTCTGCAGGGAACTTTGAGATCTGATGTCAGTCTGCGCGCATTTAAGATTTAATAATGAGTACCACTACGCCTGCACAATGCTGATAATCGCTGATGATCAAAATAGAGTGGGTTAGTGGTTTTGCAGTTGTTTCACTTGAAAAAAAAAAATGATGCTACTGGAGAAGGGATATGTGCCTGTAGGTGCCACTCCCAGCAGCAAACGCGCCGTTGGTGAAGATCGCGAGATTAGGCGCGTGGCAGGAAGTGACATTCTGACGGGTAACGGGTTGACAAACCTCCCACCCTAAAATTTATTTCACTTGGCGCGTCAGCCAGAAAACTGAGTAGCTGCTTAGCGTACCACCTTACTCGCAGTTCTGTTCGAGACGATTGACCAGGCTGTTTTTCTCCTTTGTGTGGGCTGGTAAGGTCCTCTCTAAGATGCCAGTTTGATTGCCTCACATCGGAATTTTCAAACATGGCCAGTAGCTTCAAACTTTTGGTACCATGACGCATATATGGTTGGCATTCTCGGGCTTCAGCATATTTGATTGTAATTATTAGTTTTTTTGTACTTGAAATAGCGATATGTTAGATGTCAATTATACATCTTCCCTTTATTTAATATTTGCGGTGTATTAAATACTCTAGATCTGGTACGTCATATTGGCTTTTTTTCATATACACACTTTTAGCTAGGCTATTTGTTGTCCTTTGCTGCTCCTTTTCATTAAGCTATGTTTATGACCTTTCAGTTTTTGTGTATTTAAGCCGATACAGTTACAGTTTGTATCTGGTCTCACTCAACCGAAGGCGCTGTATGAGATCCTCAAGTTCAGTTGTCCTGTACAGTACAGTTCAGAGACATTCTGAGACTTCATACCAATTGTCGATCCACACTGTTGCAACAACTAGAGCAATTGAGAGAGTTTTCACGTTATTCTTGGAAGACTCGATAAAATCAGTCGCCAATGCTGTCTACATTGTGAATAATGATAGCTAACGGTGCCGTACCCATCTTGTTGAAGGATTCTGAAAATCATAGGTCGAGGGAGAAACCCTTTTAGCTTCCTGAGGAAGGTCTTTTGAGAACCTCAGAGTTATTCCGATTGTTTACGGAACTCAGTAAGGAATTGTAAATTATTAGGGTTTCGATCAGATGTTAAACCAGATTTACCTGTTGGAATTAGGTAGATATATAAAAAATAAATCTTTAGGGTTTCAACCAGATATTAAACCAGATTAACTAGTTGGAATTAGGTAGATATTTAAAAAAAAAATCTTTAGGGTTTCTACCAGATGTTAAACCAGATTAACTTGTGGGAATTAAGTAGATATTTAAAAAATAACTCTTTAGGGTTTCAACCAGATGTTAAACCAGATTAAGCTGTTGGAATTAGGTAGATATATAAAAAATAAATCTTTAGGTTTCAGATAAACCAGATTAACGTGTTGGAGGCTATATAAAAAAAAAAAAAAAATCTTTTAGGGTTTCAACCAGATGTTAAACCAGATTAACCTGTTGAAATTAGGTAGATGTATATAAAAAAATAGCCTCATGTAAAAAATATCATGTGAAAAATATCCTCAAGTAGCCTAAAACTTTTGAAAAAGTAACATTCTCTCAGCGGTAAAGAAGTTAGTTGGAATTAAGTTCGACACTTTTGTTTTTAAACTCTTGATTGCTTTGTTGCTGTTATATAGCCTTCTGTTGATATATAATATTTACTGTAGGCTCTCTCTCTCTCTCTCTCTCTCTCTCTCTCTCTCTCTCTCTCTCTCTCTCTCTCTCTCTGGGTAAGTGGTAGTGCGCCCAGCTCAAAGCTGAATGACTATTGTTCGTTTCTCGAATAAACGAAAGGGGACAATAAGAGCTCATCCCTAAAGTCCAATATGCTGATGTTTGCTTAAGCAGTGAATTAAGTACTTGAGCGTTAGTCCTCCGTAGGGGGAATAGCGCCGTCAGTGCACCTCATGTGGTGTACTGTATGCATTCCTTCAATGGTCTTTGCAGCGTCCCTTCGACCCCTAGCTGCAACCTCTTTCCTTCCTTTTATTGTATCTCCGTTCATATTCTCTCTTCCATCTGACTTTCCACCCTCTCCTAACAGTTGTTTCATACGCGCAACTGCGAGGTTTTCTCACCTGTTACACCTTTCAAACCTTCTTAACTGCCAATCTCCGTTTCAGGGCTGAATGGCCTCATAGGTCCCAGGGCTTTGGTCTTTTGGCCTAAGTCCTATTTTCTGTCTATCTGTGATACCGGTTATAGACCTCTAGGAATTAAAAAATAAATAAATAAATAAAAACGCAACTCGAGCATAGACAAATTTACAAGAAGACTTTTTTCATAATTATGTGATGACGTGGTATTTGTGGTAATTTAAGTTGTAGAAGCGAGGTATTGCTCTGAGCAGTAGATAGTATTCTACAAATCATTGAATAAATTCTACGAACCTCGCAAGCGTAACGCGTCTGTACACAAGGAAAGTACGTCTACACTTTCAAGAAAGTACATTTAGCACAATCTTTACATTTCCAGTACCTTGCTCGGGGGGGGTGAGATGACAAGGTATTTATAGGTTTAGGTTTTTTCTGGCTGTTCATGCCTAAAGCCTATATAAATTATATGGTATCACTTCAAATTAATAGAACTTCTCTTTCAGTCATTCATATAGGCTATGCCTACTGTAGCCAGTCAAGTGTTGGAATTGCACCGTCTGGCGAATTGTAAAGAAATTTTTCTCCCTTATAAATTCCAGCGTTAACCAACTGGTTATATCGACTTCCCAAATTTCAAGATGTATACCGGTAATTTTTTTTTACCGGGAATTTTTTTTTACACCGGGAATTTTTTTTTACCGGGAAATTTTTTTACTAGTAATTTTTTTAAGTCCTTGACGGAGAGTTAATGCGCTTATTAACGTATGGTTTATTTGCATATCTCTCAACGTACGGACAGATATGCAAATAAAGAGAAATTTAAAAGTTTTTTTTGTGGAGTGTGGAGGGTTTTGGCAGTGGGGTTTGGCATTTTGTTTATTCTATTAATATTAATTTTTATCTTTTAATTGTGGTTATTGGATTACTACGGGGTAAGGATAGTGAAATATGGAACCCATATATATATATTATATATATATATATATATATATATATATATATATATATATATATATATATATATATATATTATATATATATATATATATATATATATATATATATATATATATATATATATATATATATATATATATATATATATATATATATAACAGCTCATAACAGAGTTTTAAGAACTATATTGCAACAGCTCATAACAGAGTTTTAAGAACTCTTATATAGGCTAGTTAATGATAAAGAGGAGTGAATAGCCTACCCTAGCATCATTAATATGCAGTGATGGAAGGTTGCGATTAGTTTTGTGTCTTCGTAAATAGCCATATACAATTAATCAGTATGTGGTTCGTATTTGTCAGACTTTTGTTCGATAGCGATGGGTTTTGCGATAGGTGGATAGCCTATAAAAAAGGGTCAATGCAATTTTCCCCCCAAAACATCATGTCCCCTAGCAAAACAGGCAGTCACAATTTCCCATTTATAATTGTCAAGTCATTCTCCCTCTTCCCTCAACTAAACTAATCCCGTAAGGTGGTAGCGCCGTCAGTGCACCTCGTGCGGTGCACTGCAGGCAATACTTGAGGTTCTTTGCAGCGTTCCTGCAGCCCCTAGCTTCAACCCCTTTCGTTTCTTTTACTGTACCTCCTCTCATATTCCCTTTCTTCCATCTTACTTTCCACCCTCTCCTAACAATAGATTCATAGTGCAACTAAGTATACCTTAGTTTTACCAGACCACTGAACTGATTGACAGCTCTCCTAAAGAGGGCTGGCCCGAAGGATTAGACTTATTTTACGTGGCTAAGAACCAATTGGTTACTTAGCAACGGGACCTACAGCTTATTGTGGAATCCGAACCACATTATAGCGAGAAATGAATTTTTATCACCAGAAATAAATTCCTCTAACTCTTCATCAGCTGGCCGGGGGAATTGAACTCCGGCCCATCGAGTGACAGTCTGAAGCTCAACCGACTCAGCCAACGAAGGGCTACCATAGTGCAACTGCTTTGAGGTTTTCTTCCTGTTACACCTTTCAACCCTTTTACTGTCAGTTTCCGTTTCAGCGCTGAATGACCTCGTAGGTCCCAGTGCTTGGCCTTTGGCTGAAATTCTATATCCAATTCAACTAAACTAAGTCGGAGGTTAACCACATAATACTCCTATGTTACTATGCATCTACCCATAATGCTGTTAATGTGGAGATCTGTGTGTATCCCAGAATGCAGTTTCACTTTCCGGACAATTAGTTTCTTTACCTCGGGACTACCATTTTTTTTTTTTAATGAGTTTTTCTAGATGAATGAGATTTTTTATACAGGCTCTATAAGATTGGTCAAGACTCAGATTTATGTGCACTTTTGCAGACTCGTCAAATTTCAGGCCTTTATTTTTAACGCAAAGCCAATTGGAGCTTTTTGTTGTATGATAGTATTTTGGACTCGTGCCGTCTTTAAAATGCTTTGTAAAAAATGCTTTGTATATATATATATATATATATATATATATATATATATATATATATATATATATATATATATATATATATATATATATATATATATATATATATATATATATATATTAAACTCGTGAATGGCTGGAATTTATTATTAGTTTTTCAGTTTCGTCAATTTAAAAGGAACAGTGGAAAATGTCCCTTACACTTTTCGGCTCTGCACACAGGCGGCAAGACATAAGAAAACATTTTCGCACACTTAATGTTGGACCCGATTTTATCGGGTCTTTTGTATGTGTGAGACTTGTCTTGTATCGATAATGTCGTTAGCCTAATATTGAGGTGTGTAAGACCTTGGGGTGACGGCAACAGCTAATTTGATGTCGTATTAGCACAGTATAGTAAAGAAATCTGAGGTTTCTGACCTTAAGTGGATATATTCGCAGTTACCTCCACTTTCTCATTTCCTCCTGACAGTTGATTCGTGGTGCAACAGCTTTGAGGTTTTCCTCCTGTTACACCTTTCAGACCTTTTCCTGTCAGTTTCTGTTTCAGCGCTGGATGACCTCTTAGGTCCCAGTGCCTGGACCATGGCCTAAATTCTATATTCAGTTCACTTTGTTTGGTTTTATGTACAGCCCTCCACAGGGATAATTCCCTGTCTGGCGGGCCCTTGTACGTTTTCAAAATGAGGGCTTCTCATATTTTATAATTGTCTTTCAGTGTTTTTTCGTCAGTATCGTGGCTCCTGCAGAATAGGAGAGTCTTTAGTTCTTTTTAAAATTTACTTTCTTCTTGTATTAAATTGCTTAGAATATTATTAGTCAAAGCCATGACCCGTATTATTTCTCACCTTTGACACATAGCTTATTCTTTATATACTATGCACTTGTTGCCATCATAGGCTATGTTTTATGTTTAGTATCACTATGACCTTTCTTTGCACAATTTTTACACTTGAAGATGTTGCTAGCACATTCATTTGATTTGTGATTCAATTCAAGTGTTCTAAGAAAATTGACTTGCAACAGGAAGATAGCAGATTATGGCCCCCAAAATTTGAGTCAATTGAAGGGTTTGTCAAGGGAAATATTGCCAGGACGTTTCATGAGTAGGGAGAATTAGAAAATGTTTAACTAGATATTACGAAAAATTAGAAGAATAATATTACAAGTTAGTGTCATTCGGCGTCACTTCGTCCCGATTACTGCTGAAAATCTTGCATTTCAATGTAAATGCACATTTGCGAAATGTGACGGTGTCAGAAGTGAAAAGATTTTGTAAAATGATTTATACTCGAGATTTCTATATTATTCTGCTCCATACTCGCTATAAAAAAGCTGTACAATTAATAGTTTTTAGCGTTATTTTCGGTTTTTAGATTTTATCATTTTTACTACCCTGAATTTATTAGTATGATTTTTCAAACATTTCCGTTTTTTGAAATCGAAGAGAGAGAGAGAGAGAGAGAGAGAGAGAGAGAGAGAGAGAGAGAGAGAGAGAGAGAGAGAGAGAGAGAATAGAACCTGCGTGATTAATATTTTTCACTGGTTGTGGATATGACGGAACATAAAGCGTCTCGATGTATATTTGTAAAAAATACGGTTAGAGAATAGCCATACACAGGCGAGATTAAAAAGTACAGAAATTATGATTCCGGAGATCTTGCATAATATCGACCCATAAATCGACTAAGTGTCACACCGATGATGCATAGAGATTTTTTTTCACGCTAAATGCACAATTGCTAAATAAATAAATTTTTAGTGATTTTTGTAATGAAAAATTACATAAATCTCATACATTCCAGTTTCATTGTGTAATTATTAGACTTGACATCGCCTTCAACGTGCAGTGATGTTTTCGCTCTCCTGTAGATTTTCTTAAGTCAATGAAAAACATTTATTTACGTCATGTATATTGTATATACGTAGGTACATCTGGCTTCATCCACTTTACATTTTCCATTTTTAAAGCCAGCATTGGCAAGGTCTTGTTGCGACAGCGTTTGCAAGATCTTGTCTCTCTCTCTCTCCAACTCTCTCTCTCTCTCTCTCTCTCTCTCTCTCTCTCTCTCTCTCTCTCTCTCTCTGATCTCTGTAATGGAATTGACGATAGCACAATGCTTGTCAACTTTAATGCGGTATGTTATTCTCCAGTTGTGACATGTGAGAGTATAGGCTATGTAGACTCCGGAAGCCTTCAACTGCATATATCCAATAAGCCGCCGTTCGGGTTGATCCCAGTTGCATGTTGCGTTAAACTCTTGATTGTGTACAGCTTTTTCAAAAGGTGGAATTGCCGAGCTGAATGTTGCAATACCGAAAATTATTTTCATAAGAAATCCAAGAGTGTCTGATAGGCCAGTGCGAAACCTGCCATGATCTTTGAACGGAAGAGTAATTATGATACTATCTATTTCAGGGATAGTTTTTCTCAGGTATCTTTCAGACTAATTATTCGATCGAAATGGTACCCTGACAGTGTAGAAGACACCTGCCGCTAATTTTTGTTAATACAGTGCATTGTCAAATGGTTTTAGTTGAGGCGTTTACTCTTGACTTACATGGTGTTGCCAAGCATCGCCAAACTATGCATTCGAACGTTCTTTATCCCCATCCTCATCCCTCCCTCTCCCTTCCCCTCCTCATCCCTCCCTCAGCCCACTTTCCTGGCCTCCTCATCTGTTTATGTGGGAGAGCGGAGGGCGTTCGATTGCGTAGATTAGTCCTGCTGACTCGTGCGACTTTGCCTTTAAAAGTCAAGAGTAAACGCCCTAACTAACAACAATTGGCGGTGCACTCTATTACCAAAAATTAGCTGGAGATGTCATGTACACTGTGTCAAAGTACCATTTCGATCA
>NC_089746.1:63034011-63054011 GCF_040412425.1 Macrobrachium rosenbergii | reverse complement strand
GCTTAGGTAGACTTGTAACAATATACAGTAGCCTATATCAATGGAACCAAGACGGAACAAAAATATTGGAAAACAGACTTGTGACACACACCACCCAGGCCGCTCAGTAAGGCGCCTCAAGAATAAACAAGTAAAAAATGCGCCTAACTTTCTTCGGCGCAACCGAGTTTTCTGTACAGTGCGGCCCATGAAACTCAGCCACGGTCCGGTGGTGGCCTGTTTTTTTTGGTACCGAAAGCGTTGCCAGATGCACGATCATGGCTAACTTTAACCTGATCTGTGTCCCTGTTATGTGTGGACTTTTACAAGGCATACATTTGTCACAGTATTTTTATTGTAATCAGACATGCAAGTGAACCATATAGGCTATTTGAACCTAGAACAAATTGTAAGTCAGGCGAGAGAGCATTTGTACACTGTGAGCCAAGACTGTACAACAAAAACCGCCTGAAGTGAAGAGCATACACGAAGAATACAAATTTAGAAAGGAACTAAAGACTCTCCTATCCTGCAGGAGCTATGATACTGACGAGAAAACACTGAAAGAGAATTATAAAATACAAGAAGCACCTTATTTTGAAAACGTACATCGGCCCGCCAGACGGAATTATCCCTGTAGACGGCTGTACAGTACATAAAACCAAACAAAGTGGAACAAAGTGAAACTAGGTACACAAGACCACCACTGCATTTATCCTGCCTGCGTCCAAATTTCTGTCATTGGAAGCATTGCATTACGTGGTATCTGCCATACACATTGCTACACTCAGTGGGTAGTTACAGCTGACTGTGTCGTATTGCTCAAGTTTCGCTCTCTGTGCGGTACTGTTCTTGAGCTCTCGAATAATTTCCAGAGTAATGTTCTCAAAAGTTAAAGAAAATAATTACCATACTCCTGTTTTTATCTTCCTTTGTGTATGTTAAGTTTGAAGCCTATAAGGGAGATTGCCTTTATTACGCATTTCGTAACGAGCTGTTCTTATTAAAGGTTCCTTTTTTATAGAAGATCGAGACTACGGTCTACCCCAAAGCCAAATCAAAGTCCTTCAAAAGAAGGCATCGTGCTTACCCCATAGAAAAAATGGGGAAAAGCACGTTAAAAGAAGAAGAAGAAGAAGAAGATAGAGGTAAGAGTAATTTCACAGTGCCTGCAGGATATTATGCTGATTGGTTTAAACATTAAGATAGACGGTCATTGGTGTGTACCTGAAGTGGTCAATAGCGATTAGTTCAATTACTGTCCCTGCATTTTCATCATTTCCGGAAGTGTTCTGTTTTTCTTGTAGCTTATATATATATATATATATATATATATATATATATATATATATATATATATATATATATATGTGTGTATAATATATAATATATATTTATATGTATGTATATATATATATATATATATATATATACATATGTATATATATATATATATATATATATATAGAGGTGAATTGTGCTCCTCATTTAACATCGTATGAATATTCAAACTCGCAGTTTTGATTTTCAGAACTAGTCTAAGGAATAGCAAGTGTGAATTTTGTATCGTTGTGACTCATGGTTGCTATATAAAAGTACCCAGCGTCCTCGTAATTTTATGATCAAATCTTTACGCAAGACTGATCCAGAAGTACCATATTTTTTTTTTATATAATTGGTATTACCAGAATAAATATAAACAAACTCAGACGGGAACTGGTTAGCTTAACTGATTGTTGATAAGACAGGGTACTAAGTTGTAGCCCCGTCGGGAAGAGAAGAAACGAGTATCCTGCCTGCAAAGTTGTACCAGAGTAAGCTACCTGAACAGATTATAAGTCCTCGTATTCTTTCATGTCTTTTATTGCTTAGCCTGGATTTATTGTCGTGAACGTGTTTTCGAAAGAGAGAAAACGGCTATTTCCTACTGTTTGTGGAAAGGAAAATGGTTCCTAAAATGCTGGTAACTTTGCTCATCGTGTCTTTGTGAAAGAAAACAATTTCGAGTATTTTGGCAGTTGTGCTAAATGGCGCTTTTGTTGGTCTAGGATTTCAGATTGCTCTGTCTAGGATTTCAGGTTGCTCTGTTTAGGATTTCAGGTTGCTCTGTTTAGGATTTCAGATGGCCCTGTCTAGGATTTCAGATTGCTCTGTCTAGGATTTCAGATTGCTCTGTCTAGGATTTCAGATTGCTCTGTCTAGGATTTCAGATTGCTCTGTCTAGGATTTCAGATTGCTCTGTCTAGGATTTCAGATTGCTCTGTCTAGGATTTCCGATTGCTCTGTCTAGTTTAGAGTAGGGGCCTTGCATAGCTGGGATTTACAGTGGTAAGCACCAACCGTAAAAACGATATATAGATATATGCATTTTGTCATGATTATCTATGTTGCAGCCATCTCCCCTCAGATTTAATATTACAGTTTAATGAAATATTTGGCAGATCGCTGATGTAATATTTCATTACTCGGTGGTTTTATCTGTAAATGAGCAGAGTAACAGTCGTAGCTGAATTATAACATGGCCGTTATCAATCTTCGCGTGCCGTTAGCCCCATATGTATTCTTCATAATAATGGCCACTGTTATGTTGCTTGTCGTAGTATAACAGCCCATTACCATTTTAGTGGCATTACACAAAAACTTATTTGTGCGTGCTCACACCCACTGTGTTGGCTCTCTCGTGTCTCACTGGGACCCATTGCGTCTCGCATCAGACCCCTCTGTATCGTTCCTGTACTGAAGGTAAGACGATATCTTTGCTTCACTGTTTGCTGGAAATTTTATCTAGTGGCATCGGAAGGCAAAACAAAACTCTTATATTGTTTTACACACTGTTGTTCAGATTATGTACCGGTTTGATTTTTATGGCCGGACCGTTTGATTAAGTATTTTCAGCTCCAAGGAGTATTGCTAATTTGCCAGTTAGTAGAAGCTGTCTAATTTAAATGATTTTCTCTTCTGTTATATCTTTTTGTTAGTTTTCTATCATCACCATCTGTAGTAATATAATTTCTGATGAATATTCTCCTTGCACTGTAATACATTTGAATGCTCTTCCCTTCTATTATTTCCTTTCGTTAGTTTTATATCATCACCATCTGTAGCATTATAATTTTTGATGAATATTCTCCTTGCATTTTAATACATTTTTATCTGTTAATTTATTTTTTTTTTTTTTTGATGAGGTAGGTCTCATCTTTTTCTGTATTGTTTCTCTTAACCTTCTCTTACTGCCTAATGAGTTCCATATTCTTTGAAAGCTGGAACTTCAGGCCAGTGGCCCCTTTGGTGGGCTTGCTCCATAGGAGTGGGGTTCATCTTCTGAATAATAATAATAATAATAATAATAATAATAATAATAATAATAATAATAATAAAAATAATAATAATAATAAATACTGCCTGATATTTTTACAGCACATCCTGATATTATTATTATTATTATTATTATTATTATTATTATTATTATTATTATTATTTATGCTGTTGTTGCTGCTAAGGGAGTCACAATTTCGTGCAAAACAAGCTGTGTAATAAAAATCCACAATTAATATAGTAATGTTTATTTTACATAGTGATATACAGTATCTACTATATAACTGTGGATTATTATTATTATTATTATTATTATTATTATTATTATTATTATTATTATTATTATTATTATTATTGCTGTTGTTGTTGTTGCTGCTAAGGGAGTCACAATTTCGTGCAAAACAAGCTGTGTAATAAAAATCCACAATTAATATAGTAATGTTTATTTTACATAGTAATATACAATATTTACCATATAACTGTGGATTTTTAATATTATTATTATTATTATTATTATTATTATTATTATTATTATTATTATTATTATTATTATTGTAAAGAATAGTAGTAGCAGTAAGCACCAGTACCATTATTAGAATTCATAATGTTGCTTAACAGTATATTAGTGTTCGCCATATTGTACATACTGAACACCCAGGATCGTAGGAGTCCGTCTGTTAAATACGTAGCTCTCGTGGGCGGAGAGCGTACCAGTCAACCTCCGCTTTTTATTAATTAGCCCCATCCAGTTATTAAGTGGTATGCTACGGCCGCAGGGCAAAGGTGATTAATACAAAGTGTTATTGTTTCGAGACACTATTAAAAACTGAACGCTCTCCTCGGTCATTAAACTCAAATGTTATTTCTTAACGTCTTTTTTTTTTTTATGCAGATGCGTAATAAATTATGGAATAGTCTGTAGTCTAGAGTAGTTAGTACCTGAACTGAGTTGTTTTTTTTTTTTTCAGTTTGAGTCGACAGCATTAATAGACTAAAGGAAAATTCTCTCTCTCTCTCTCTCTCTCTCTCTCTCTCTCTCTCTCGTCTACAGCATTAATAGACTAAAGGAAAACTCTCTCTCTCTCTCTCTCTCTCTCTCTCTCTCTCTCTCTCTCTCTAGTCTACAGCATTAATAGACTAAAGGAAAATCTCTCTCTCTCTCTCTCTCTCTCTCTCTCTCTCTCTCTCTCTCTCTCAGCATTAATAGACTAAAGGAAAACTCTCTCTCTCTCTAGTCTACAGCATTAATAGACTAAAGAAAAACTCTCTCTCTCTCTCTCTCTCTCTCTCTCTCTCTCTCTCTCTCTCTCTCTCTCTCTTCTAGTCTACAGCATTAATAGACTAAAGGAAAACTCTCTCTCTCTCTCTCTCTCTCTCTCTCTCTCTCTCTCTCTCTCTCTCTCTCTCTCTCTCTCTGAGACTGTAATGGATGGAAAAGCTTCTTGTTCTCATTACTCAAGTCCTGCCTGTCACAATTTTAGATTTATCGCCAGACATTCAAAGAACATTTTACTCGTTCGTATTTGCTTCCTCTCTCTCTCTCTCTCTCTCTCTCTCTCTCTCTCTCTCTCTCTCTCTCTCTCTCTCTCTCTCTCTCTCTCTCTCTCTCTCTCTCAATAGATACTTTTATACATGAATGTAGTCAACAGATGTGTGATGATTGCACTGTTTGTTCCTTTGTATATTCAGTTTCAGTAACATTTTTTTTTTTTTTGTAACTTGGCCGGCTTGTAACCTTTAGCAGAGCCTCTAAAGTCGGCGTGAAAGAATGAACGTTTAATACCAAGGCATGAATGCATTATACAAAGACATTAAAATAGTTATCCACTGCGTGTGAGGAGTTCTCTTGTCGTTGCTCTTATTCTTAATTTTCCTTGGGGTTTACCCTTGAGAAACTCGGACAGTTGGTATTTTTTAACATAATGTTTCCTAATTGGACACTCCCTAGATAAAAAGGGATGGAGAACGGAATTTCCAAAACGTCACTTGTATCACACACAAACACACACACACACACACATTAGAGAGAAAAGGATAAGTAGGCCTATGCACAAGCAAAAAATAAAAAAGAAAAGAGTTTGCCATTTTTTCTACATACATCGAGTCGAGTTCTTGTTGTACACCTTGCTCAAGAGATTTCCCTTTCCAGTTGTATGACATTGATAGTTTAAATATAACTTTTTCTGGAATCAGATTGATTTCTGTTCAGAAAAATATCCGTAAAATATAGCCGTGGACTAATCAAAAATGATTCTGGTATTGGCAGTGTCCTTTAATCTCGTCATGCACGTTGCCGAGTGTTCGAGAGAGAGAGCCCTCGCTTCCATTTTCCTTAATTCCTTTGCTTCGACCTGAATGCATTTGACCTGCTTCTTGCATTGCAACGCTTCCTCCTTATTTATGCATAAGACCAATTTACAGCCTCTGGGGCATTGTTGCTTGGTAGGAACAACTCTCTTTGTCATTGGTATTCATTTCCCAGCCCTTGCAACTTCTTAGTCATTTATCTTGTTTATACTGATATCTGCTTCGCATGGGGTTATTGCCGTCAGTGCACCTCATGCGGTGCAATGTAGGCATTACTTAATGGTCTTTGCAGTGTCCCTTCGGCCATAGCTAGTTCTTCATTGGACGTGTTGGTATCGTTCTCGGCTAGCACTCTACTGGGTCCGCGTTCGATTCTCCGACCGGCCAACGAAGAGTTAAGGAAATTTATTTCTGGTGATAGAAATTCATTTCTCGTTGTAATGTGGTTCGGATTCCACAATAAGCTGTAGGTTGCTAGGTAACCAATTGGTTCTTAGCCACGTAAAATAAATCTAATCCTTCCGGGCCAGCCCTAGGAGAGCTGTTAATCAGCTCAGTGGTCTGGTTAAACTGAGGTCTACTTAACTTTTCGGCCGCTAGCTGCTGCAACTGCTTTCATTCCTTTTACTGTACCTCCGTTCATGTTCTCTTTCTTCCGCCTTACTGTCCATCCTCTCTTAACAATTGATTCATAGCGCAACTGCGAGGTTTTCCTCGTGCTGCACCTTTCAAACTTTTGCTGTCAATTTCTGTTTTAGCGCTGAATGGCCTTAGATTCCTCAGTGCTTGGCATATAGCCTATGCCTATGCCTAGATCTATACTGATATCTGTCGCTGTGATCTTTTTTTATTTTATTAAAACTAACTGTTACTCATTTTGGTGAAGCTACTAGATTTTCTTATTGATTTGGGACATCTATTCTTCGGTATTTAACTATTGGTTAATAAATGTTAAGAAAAAAGCAAAGCATCGGCATTGAGCTTTTGAAGCCAAATATAAATATAGATATTTTTTTTTTTATGCTTCTCTGCCCATCATCTGGGACTATGCTAAACTTGCTTTTGAAGATGGTGGAGATTCAGACAGGTTTTCCCAGTACTGTCTCGAAGCGTTCTCTCTCGTAACCTCAATTTTTATATCATTTTGCCTCTTTAAATAGTATATACTTTTTCTTATGAGTGGAAATTATGTCAGAATGCACCTCTTCCAGAGAGCTGTTTAAGAGCTCGTTGCAAAAATGACTAATCAGTCCCAGTTTCTCCGATGCTGATTTTGCAGAAATATGCATCTAGACACCGACAGTAATGTCCTGACAGGAAGCGGTTGAGGACTCGAGTCACAGTACCGGTTTATATCTAGTATTGTCCAAGATGATTTTGGCAGTGGAGATGAGTCAGAACTTATTCAGTGACTTAGACCTGTTTGAGACTGAAATAACTTGAATCCTATATGCATGTATATATATATAGGCTATATATATATATATATATATATATATATATATATATATATATATATATATATATATATATATATATATATATATATATATAATATATATATATATATATATATATATATATATATATATATATATATTGTCGGAAGTTATGTACTCCATCTCTTTCATTTCTTGCACTCTGCCTCTATTCATATTCTCTTTCTTCCATCAAACTTTCCACCCCCTTAACAATTTCTTAGTGCAACTGCTTTGAGGTTTTCTTCCTGTTGCACCTTTCAAACCTTCTTACTGTCAATTTCCCTTCAGCGCTGAATGACCTCATAGGTCCCAGCGGTTGGCCTATGGCCTAAATTCTGTATTCTCTTCTGTTCTCTGGTTGTTTGCAGCTCACCGGGATATGTCATCCGATACACTCTTGTCTCCTAATAAGGGTATTACAGAATACATTTTTGAATTGTTTGTGATTGAAAGCTCAAAGAGAACTGCAGTTGTGTTTTCATCTCAAGAATTTGTACATACTACTCGTTTTAGAGAGCATCATCGTGCAGGCTCCCTAATGAATCACTGCCCAAAATCAAAGGCTGAAGCTCCTGAATTTGAGAGAGCTTGTCATGTTGTTTGACTCTGCCGTACACAGCATTTCCCAGAATTATTTTACAGTCAGTGATTATGTGTGTGAATGATTCTGTTGATTTGTTCATCTTCATCAACTAATTAGTTACCTGGTTTTTCTGCATGTTAGTGCATTCTGTGTGAGCTTGCTTTGGAAACTGACAGTCTTATAGGTTTATACAGCATTATATCATGGGATAAAAATCATAATAATAATAATAATAATAATAATAATAATAATAATAATCTTCTCGATGGGAACTGATGGCATTTAGTTGCTTTACCCGTGGTTTGTACGTATCGGCACAATGTTCCCTCATTCCTGTAAATTTGTGTCGAAACGCAAAACAATTTAAGGTTCTTATAACGAAACATTCAGGCTGTACAAGCATAAAACACCCGAATCTTGGCTCTTACCCAGTCGTGTGGGAGAGCTGTCAAGGCAGGCGTTGCTTTAAAAATATATGTCACATCGGAATGCGTTCTCAGAAAAATATACTGTGCATTGCTAACAAAATTTCAAAGAACTTCAGCCCAAGAGGAAATGAGTTCCGAGATTTTTATCTCTTGGCGAAAGAAGTTTGCCCGACACAAGTTAACGAAAGAAAAGAGGCCTAGGCTGCGGGATTTTGCTTTCCGATGGTCTTATCTGTGAAATACAAATCCGGATTTTCGTTGTGTTCACAAAGCAACAACAAAACGAAACGCTGAACTACAGGTCATTTTCTTGTAAACTAGAGCAGAAGTTGTTACTGATACGATAGAGCAGAAGTTACTGATACGAGGCCACACTGGTATAGTACTGATACGATAGAGCAGAAGTTGTTACTGATGCGAGGCCACACTGGTATAGTACTGATACGATAGAGCAGAAGTTGTTACTGATGCGAGGCCACACTGGTATAGTACTGATAAGATAGAGCTGATTGTTACTGATGCGAGAGCCAGGTATAGTACTGATAAGATAGAGCAGAAGTTGTTACTGATGCGAGGCCACACTGGTATAGTACTGATACGATAGAGCAGAAGTTGTTACTGATGCGAGGCCACACTGGTATAGTACTGATACGATAGAGCAGAAGTTGTTACTGATACGAGGCCACACTGGTATAAGAACAAGAGCGGCAGACGTTTGAAGGGTTATTATCATTCTCAGGTAAATCCCTTCAAAGCAAACACAACGCGTTACTTGGTGAAGCAGATGAAAGAGAATTCAGAAAGAGATTTAAGATAGTAGATGATTGTTTAACCGTTCAAAGCCTTGAGCATAAAGTTCCAAGCGTTTTTAAGCTGACATCTAATCTATGCGTGCCTTTGATCTGCGGATGACAAACAACGAAAGCACAAGTTGGGGCAGTTCTCAGAGGAGATGGAAACTGTAGTGTCTGTGACAAACGAAGATGGGCCGATTTTCCTGAGGGGATGCCGAGGACGTATTTCCTGCACCCCATGTGGTGCACTGTAGGCATTACTTAGGGGTCTTATCAGCGTCCCTTCGGCCCCTAGCTGCAACCCCTTTCATTCCTTTTACTGTACCTCCGTTCATATTCTCTTTCTTCCAACTGACTTTCCACTCTCTCCTAATAATTGTTTCGTAGTGCAACTGCTTTGAGGTTTTCCTCCTGTTACACCTTTCAAACCTTGTCAGTTGCCGTTTCATCGCCGAAAGACCTCTTAGGTCCCAGCGCTTGACCTTTGGCGTAAAATCTATATTCCATTCTATTCTCTAACTGGTACGTGTTTTCCTTTTGTGGAAAAGTTGATTAAAATGCGTATGCAATACAGCCTATTATACTTTGTATGTTGTGAGAGTTAAAATTGGTCTTTTCCTCTCTAGGGAAAACTATTTGCTTTGCTTTGTAATTGCTAGAACCCGTTGCTAGACCTTTTCCCATTTGGGCGTTCCTCGGTAAAAGCTTTCTTCCCGAGATTTTTCGGACCAGAACCGTCCTTGTAATTAATTAAATTTACGTAGCCGTCAACTGAGGAAAATATTTTCTAGTCTTCGGTCGTAACATTCGTCGTCAGTTTTGTTTTATCAGTTTTATATTTTAATTTTGTTTTTAGCCGAGTATCTTTTACCGCCTGTCCCCGTTTTACTTGTTACTGGTGTTGGGGGTGGGACCTCAGTGTCAGGCGCTGGTAAAACTATTGTATTTTTATTTAGAATTATGGCATGCCGACAAACAATACCTTGGTGTGTGCAGTTGAGAATGTTTTGTAGTCACTGGGGTATACTTTGTTATTGGCAGTATTTCCACCGCGTCCCTATCATTCTCTCGACCTCCTTTTCGACCGTGTTGTTGTAGATGATGTAGCCTAAACAAACAAAATAATGGCACGATTAATTGATGTGTGAATTCCGAATCAGTTACGATTATTCCCTCAAATTCGAAACAGATATTGCGTTGTTTGTAAGGATTTTGGTTGCAGTACGTGCGAAGAACAGCGGACAAAAAAGCAGCTGTGTGCACAAATGCCATGTGTGCCGTTCTGTTCGAGGGTCATGTTTTACCATTCATCTTTGCAATGGCCGCGAGTTTTTCCATTGACAGGGACTAAATCGGACGGTATTTTGTCCAAAATTCGACCGGCACACATTTTCTTCAGTGGTGTCACCGCTGCTGGGAATTTTTGTTCCTCGTGGAATTGCTCTGTGGATAATGCTTTTTAATTGTGACTCGAAAAGTGAGGAATCGCTTTTGCGTGCTGTGAATTTTAATGATAGAAATGTTCAGTTTTTTTTCCAGAATTAGGATTTATGTCGAGATTTGATGCAGTTTTTTTCTTGTTGTCGTGTGGTGATGCTAATTAATAGTCGAGTCTTCCAACATGCTGATAGTTCACGTGGTAGACAGATGTGTTATTATTCAGAAGTGTTATTATTGTATTTTTGGTGAAATTTATAATGTAAACTATAAAATTATTTCATAAAAGGTTCAGTAGCGGGATCAGCTATATGATGCCGCCAGATTATTATTATTATTATTATTATTATTATTATTATTATTATTATTATTATTATTATTATTATTATTATTATTATTCAAGCTTCCGAAGAATATGGTGTTCATTAGGAGGAAGTAAGACGAGGTAAAGGGAATTACAGAAAGATTTTTTTTTTCTTCTGAGCAGGAGAGGTTAAAGTTGACGCTTATTTTGGAAACGATAAGTTTTATGACACATGAAATATGTGGATGTAAACACTGAGTCGACTTTGAGGAATAACAATTTTAATTCGCGTAAATTCCAAGTTTTGGATTTTTCCGCATCTTTCGCATCATTTTCATTGATTGGAAGGTTCGTGGTTTTCTCTTGATAAAGGTTTTCTATATGATAAATATATATATATATTTTATATATATATATATATATATATATATATATATATATATATATATATATATATATATATATATATATATATATATAATATATATATATATATATATATATATATATATATATATATATATATATATATATATATATATATATATATATATATATATATATATAATATATATATATATATATATATATAAGGCATTACAAAGAAGGGGGTTGACCCAAGTGATCTACCTACTAACCAAACCTATAATTTCTTCCCTTACAATTGGAGTTAGATATGCCTCAAATAAAGTCATTTTTTGTAACAGGTGTTTTTAGTAGTGAAGGTTAGTGGGACTGTCTGCCAGTGCTCTTTCTATCCTGTGATCAAAGCAGAATGGCTACGAACAAATAGCACTCTTGAGACGTTGCCATTTTTCCGGATTTTGATTCGTAAACCTCGGCGTAAGTTGGGATGTCGTGTAGATGTGGCAACACGTCCCCCACATCTTCCCCATACCAGGTCGAAAAGGGTAAACAGCTTGACACTATTGCTCTGCGCTTGTTTCTGCTTGTCTAACCGTGAAGACTTAAAACGAGTTAAAGAACTGGAATTTGATGACGAGTAAAGGATGATGTATAGTAAAAAAAATTACAGTAAATAAAAGATTGAAATAGTACGTTAAGCTGTTTTGATTACGGGGTAGGATAAAGATGATTTGGTTTGTAATCTTGTAAATAGGTTACATAAATGCCGTTTTTATTACGGGCTAGGATAAGGATGATTTAGTTTGCAATCTTGTAAACAGAATACATAAATGCCCAGAATCTAGCCCAGATTCATTACTGAAAATAAAAGGTACCTTGAGAAAAAGAATATTGACTCCTCAAGTGATGGTATGTTCTATCCAGGATCCACTTCTTGGTTCTGTCTAGACCGTGGTTGTAGATAAATCCAAATCGGCCTTGTCCCGGAACGGTCCCTTGCTTCTGGGGAGCTCTTGAGAAGGGTATGGAGGACTTTATGACCGGATCAACCCTACCCGGATTATAAGTCAGGAAGGAAGACGTTTGGCGCGTCGCTAATGACGGCCAGGTTCGTCGTCATTTTGTTTGACTGTAGGCTCAAAAAAAATAGAAAGGAGGCCGAGTTTAACTGCAAAAAGGATTTTTTTTCATAGGTAGTTTATGCTAAAGTAGTCACAGAAATGTTATTTTACAGTAATAATTATATGGACTTCTGAAAAAAAAAAAAAAAAAAGTCTTAATTTTTTTTTGGGGGGTGGCCCATTAGAAACAGGCAGTTATATATACTTGTTTTTTCAAGTTTTGCAGAGGGATACAACATCAAAAGACGTTGCACAGAAACTGAGATCAAAGGAAAGGGCTAGATCACCAGAAGATGAAGATAAGACGAAAAATCTGTGGCAACTTCGTCCCGTTATCTTTGCTTCTAACTGATGAAGAAGACGTTATTGGTCAGGAGTTCTGTGACTTCTCTGGACATCCCAGTACAGTAATCTTCCAGAGTTCCCCAGTGCTCGTCAGGAAAACGAGAGCCTTTACTGAGGCACTGCGACTAACGCAAGCTGCATCAGACCTTGTTTCTCTGAATTTACTGCAAAATGTAATAACCATCTGACAAAGGTCGTATAGTTGGCATTTGTCTTCTGTTAATAGGGCGCCCTGATGATAGTCGCCCGCCTGCCGATCTGCTCCACTCTCTCTCTCTCTCTCTCTCTCTCTCTCTCTCTCTCTCTCTCTCTCTCTCTCTCTCTCTCTCTCTCCATCGTACGAGAGGCAGCGCGGGGACACACTTCACTCCCTGGGACTCTTCGGAAATCTTTAGGTAATGGGGTAGTAAAGTTGTTTTCCTCCGACTAATGGGTTTGCAAAGGAGATTTTCTTCGGAGGGGGGAAGGAAGGGAGTGTTGAAACCTTGGCACCTCCTCCTCCGCCTCCTCCTCCTCCTCCCCTTCCTCCTCCTCCTCCTCCTCCTCCTCCTCTTCTTCTTCTTCCTCTTCTTCCTCCTCCTCCTCCTCCTCCTCCTCCTCCTCCTCTTATTCTGCTCTCCTCCTCCTCTCCTCCTCTTTGCTCTTCTTCTACCTCCTCCTCCTCCTCCTCCTCCTCCTCCTCCTCCTCCTTCTTCTTCTTCCTGCTCTTCTTCTTCTCCTCCTCCTCCTCCTCCTCCTCCTCCTCCTCCTCCTCCTCCTCCTCCTCCTCCTCCTTATTCTGCTTCCTTCTTCTTCTCCTCTTCTTCTTCTTCTTCTTCCTCCTCCTCCTCCTCCTCCTCCTCCTCCTCCTCCTCCTCCTCCTCCTCCTCCTCCTCATCCTCCTCTTCTTCCTCCTCCTCCTCCTCCTCCTCCTCCTCCTCCTCCTCCTCCTCCTCCTCCTCCTCCTCTTCCTCCTCCTCCTCCTCCTCCTCCTCTTCTCCTCCTCCTCCTCCTCCTCCTCCTCCCTCCTCCTCCTCCTTATTCTGCTCCTCCTCCTCCTCCTCCTCCTCCTCCTCCTCCTCTTGCTCTTCTTCTACCTCCTCCTCCTCCTCCTCCTCTCTTATGCCGCCTGCTCGATAATCTTAATTGGCCCAAAGTATTTTTTCCTTCATCTTTTTTCGGTAGGCTGTAACTGTCTCGTGCAGGGGCTGTAGCTTAGGTGAAAGTTTGATGGTTCAGGGCTTACCCACTGGTTTCTGCGCCAGGCTCTCAGAGCCCAACGGCTAAGTTAATGGCTCTTATTACGCTGTTATCGTATACGGTAGGACTTCCCTCCGAAGTTTTTTATTTTTTTTTTTTCTTCCTCGCGCCAGAGCCGCCGTAAAGGAAGTGGAGAGCCCATTCGCATTATTAGAAAAGGTTGGAAGATAACAGCGCCTGTCGAGAGCCGTTATTAACATGATTGTAATTGAAATAACAGAAAGTGTTCTTGTGGTGGTGATCGTACTGGCAGGTTTTGCGGTTTGGTTTTATTGTTGCTTCGTTATGCCCAAACTGTTATTGTTGCCGCTCCTGAGAAAATGGTGGTAAATTAGGATTGAATCTGGCGACGCCGTGCGTATGTTTTAGGCGTTTTGTGTTGTTATTATTATTATTATTATTATTATTATTATTATTATTATTATTATTATTATTATTATATTATTATTATTATTATTATTATTATTATTATTACTATATAGGATCTACTGGTCGCATTCACGTACTACATGTGTCTTTAATATAACCCACAAACACATTTTAACTTGTAGATGTTTGCACACCATTTTTGATACGCTTCTGTTAGTGTACAAAAAGTTTGAGGAAAACGAGAAGTTAGAGGTTTTTTGGTATTATTATTATTATTATTATTATTATTATTATTATTATTATTATTATTATTATTATTATTACTACTGAGGGAGGAGGGTCCCTGTTAAAATATGTTTTCTTAAACTTATCGCTCCAGCAACAGAATGAATTTTTTTTTAATATCAATTTGTTAACTGTTATTAATTTTTTGTGAAATGTATTAGGTAATTTTTTTTTTTCTATATTCATCACATCAGCCGTATTCTCGAAGGGTGTGATCATTCGTTCTAATTCTTTTCGTTACAAAGCCAAAATTACAAAATCACGACATTCCTCTGTCAGGGCGAAAACGGCTTGTTTTTTTTTATAACTTTTTTTTCCTTTTATCAGTAAATGGAAAAATATACTCGACTGCATCCACGCCCTTTGAGAGTACCATTTAAGTGGTGAATGGAAAGTTTTTCGAAGAAATGATAAGATGAATTGAGAAAATGAAGTACAAAATTCATTATCTTTTTTTTTTTTTTAATACAACATGTTTAATAAAATCACCCTCCGTAACAGTTTTACAGCCTGTAAGTTGAGCCGTGATGCTACGGAGAAGTTTTAATAGCAGCATAATGACTCCCCCTTACATATACTGCAGTGCGCTTACATCCGGGAGATTAAGACCCCATTGTTTCAACATACTACTTCTCATAACCTAGGAGCTAAAAGTGGCCCGTTCAGCCCCATTCTAGCCCCCCGAATTCTAATCTTTTCAGCCAATACTGCAGGCATTGCTTGAGGTTCTTCGTAGCGTGCCTTCGGCCCCTAGCTGCAACCCCTTTTGTTTATGTTACTGTACCTTCTTTCATATTCTCTTTCTTCCATCTTACTTTCCTGAACCCTCTCCTATCAGGTGATTCAGAGTGCAGCTGCGAGGTTTTCCTCCTGTTGCACCCTTTCAGGCCTAGTTCCTCATTGTACGGGTGGGTACCGTTCTCAGCTAGCACTCTGCTGGCCCCGCGTTCGATTGTACGACCAGCCAATGAAGAATCAGAGGCATTTATTTCTGGTGAAAGAAATTAATTTCTCGCTGTAATGTGGTTCGGATTTCACAATAAGCTGTAGGTCCCGTTGCTAGGTAACCAATTGGTTCTTAGCCACGTAAAATAAATGTAATCCTACGGGCCAGCCCTAGGAGAGCTGTTAATCAGCTCAGTGGTCTGGTTAAACTAAGGTATACTTCCTTTACTTTTGCTGTCAGTATCCGTTTCAGCGCTGAACGACGTCATAATTCCCACATTGCTTTGCCTGTGGCCTGAATTCTGTATTCAATTCAATTTTCAGCCAGTACATCATCCCTTTCTCTCACAGAACGTCCAAAACACGTCAACGTTCCAGTCCGTTGTCTTAATATTGTAGTCCACCCTTTGTAGCATATCGGTGTCATGTCTCTTGATTTGTCAATTCTCTGCCAACTGATCAGCTCCAAAGCATTTCTCCTCTCTCGTTTAGTGGCAAGAACTATCCATTCTTTAACCATCCTCTTACAACAGAGGCCACCACCGAGCCGTGGCTGAGTTTCATACAGCATTATACGCTGTACGGAACTCCATTGCGCCGAAGAAACTTCGACGCATTTTTAAATTGTTTTTTTCTTACACGTTCTAACCCTCTCAACAAATCCATGCCAGATCCCAGTACCTTGCAAAAACCTCTGTTTCATCCATAACGTATTAATAACTCTCTATATAGATATATAGGCTATTAACTAAAGATATGTACATACACGTATCATCCACATATTTTTAACCTTCCCTTTTATTTAAAAAACTACTGTCTAGTACACCGAATATTCTCTACCCACTTCACATTTCATATTTGCTAATTCATAGATAAGATATCTCTAGGTAGCCTATATGCATAACACGTTTATCACTTTACTCCCAAAAAATCTCATGTATTTTATTTAGCCTATATATCCAACACTTACTACACACACCCATTTCTTTGTATTATTGCTGTTTTTCCTATGTAAATCTGTTTGGTACCTGTATGTCTCTGTCTTTTAGCAGTATCATACTTAAAACTCTTAAATGTTATTTTCTCTCCTATTGCTCTACATAAAAGGTTCATTTTATCCATTACTTGGGAGCTTTCCATCATCAAGACATGCAATACCCTCAGGCCACTCTGTTCGTTAACTAAATTGCAGTATCATCACTGTAATGCAGCATTTCTATAGTAATCCCGCTAGCTCTTCCTGTTAAATCTTTGCCAGTACTCCCACAACCATTCTCTTATGTACTGTAGATTAGACCTTACATTCGTACATTTTAAGTTTTGCTTCTGTCATTGTCTGTATTCAACAAACTCTTTACATCTCCATTTTCATTTTTTTTTCCTCGCATAGGTCCATTAGCTCGTTAAGTTTTCTTTATATTAATATCTTCTAAATATTCTTGCTCACTTTGCCCCGAAAATGTTCGTTGGGTCACAACTCTCTTTGATCCCAGTCTTGAACCTGGTAAGCTTTGAATCCCCTGATGTGTTCAGTGCTGTATTTTTAATTTTAACCCATTTTCCATCCAAAGCACCCGGTCACTTTACTGTTATTTATGTCTAATCATACTTAAATATTTGTCTTTTAACTAATTTCGTAGATAATTATTAACAAACATAGTAGTATCACTATTGTCACTTCTAAGTGGTACAGTAATGTTACTGATAATTTTTTTTTTAATTGTAGCCCAATTATTAGTTTCGTATGGCTTTTAAATGCATGTTATGCAGCTGATTACAACCTCAGCTAATGTATTAGTCAGGCAGAGTTCAGATGGATTGTTGGCTGCCACTATTAAGCAACAATCATTGGTGTCCAATTTTTCTTAGTTTTCAATATTTACTTTTAATCTGCCCCAGAGGCGTCCATCTGAGGCAGGGAGAAACTGATCACTGTCTGATAGTTGGATCATACCTCACAGACCACAACCAGATCAAATGGCCTCCCAGCCAAAGTGGTCATTTCAGAAAATTTCTGTAGAGTTCAGGGAAGCTGATCACTGTCTGATAGTTGGATCATTCCTCACAGACCACTCCTAGTGAGTCATGCAACCAGATCAAGTGGCCACCCAGCCAAATTGGTAATTTCAGAAAAATTCTTTAGAATACAGTGGCGCTTCTTTGGAGCAAACCCATTCTCACAGACCGCTTGAGTGGCACCATCGAGTTGCTGGCATGAACGACTGCTTTTTCTTGGCGCCACCTGGTGGTCCATTTGGACCCAGCCTCAAAGGCATTGAAAAGTTATATATTTATATACTTGAGAAGATACTGCAATGAATACTGTTTATAACAGGAAGTGCTGTGAAACTGACTTGTTTTTGTGTGGTTTGCATCATGGTAGGCATGAAAAGCAACCATCAACAGTCATTGTGTGACTTATGAAATTCATCACTATTATTATGGGTTATTTAAGGGAACTAGTCACTAGGCAACCATGCTCTTGTGCATGGTATATAATATTTTAAAATGTGTTGTTTGATGACATTAAGCAAATTACATAAAAGATAAAGGTCAGGCACTTTTTTATTCCTTTAATGAGATCATGTGAAAGGCAGATATTTCCATTTTGAATGAGGAATACAATCGGTATAACCCACAAATAACCTTGAAAGATTGTCGTGTAGGTTTAATGCATATTTATTTATCGTCCTTATTATGACTTAGAGAAGGGTTATAGTGTATCAGAAAAGTATTCTTAATGTAGGAATGTATTTGATGGCGATTTTTTTTTCTCTGAGCTGTGATAGCGAAAACCATTGATTCAGGACTTGATGGTGCTTTTATAGTTGTGTGTTAACGGTATTTTCAAACATTCAGGCTCTTCAAATTCAGTTACACTGTGACCGTTCATTTGTTGATTCATTTTTAATTTTGCATTAAAATAGGATGAATAAATTCTCATCTGTAAGAATAAGGAATCCCACAGCAAACTCTGTTATTAAGAATTTACTGCATGCTCAGTGGGTAACGTATGTAAAGAGTATGAATTCATAGTGAGGAGGCTAAAAAATAAGAGAAAATCCAAGAGCCAGAGAGAGTTGTATAGCGATTGCGTATGGAAAAAAAAACAAATATTAAACAAGCAGATATATGCTATATGCAAAATTAAGTCGAAGTATAAGTCAGAAAAATACAATATTAGCAGGACATTTTGAGAAAGCATGGCCACTTACTGTGGCACTAGCTATTGTCTTTTTTTTTCTAGAAGTTAGCTAGAAGGGGTTCCTTTTGCACATATTTGAGGATTGGTTATGATACTCCATTAGCTAAATGGTGGAGGGGCAGCTCCGTGTCCTGTCAGTCACCCCTTAAATTCATTAACTTGAGTATTATGTAAAGTTTCTGAGTGTCTGTGCCGAAAAGAGTGATCCTGTCCATAATTTGTTGTTTGGCTTTCACAAAATCTTGGGTGATGCACTTTTATTAATTAATTTATTTATTTTTTTTGTATTTGCAGTCTTGTACAGAAATCCACATATTTCAGTTATGTACAGAAATCCACATATTTCAGTTATGTATTAAAAAAAATTAGCCTGACTTTAGTCGTGATGTCCTAACTTGAAAACGGACAGATGGGTAAAATACTGTTGCTTACCGTTCACCGATGTGCAGTCTTTGTTATTTTTCTTCCACTTTTGCTGTGTTTATTTTGGCAGATGTATTTTAGCATATAATCTTATTGTTTTTTATTCTCTCTCTCTCTCTCTCTCTCTCTCTCTCTCTCTCTCTCTCTCTCTCTCTCTCTCTCTCTCTCTCTCTCTCTCTCAGGAAGTGGAAGAGGAGCGTCACTCCCCATAGTTAAACAAAGCTATAACGAGGTACTTTAGATTCTAGAATTGTAGGACCAGCTTAAAAAGGCGAAAGATAATTGTAAAGCAATACGTTGTATAACCACATCTTGCCGGTATATCCCCCCCTTGTGCCACAATTAATTCTAATTAGTAATCATTCTTAGGCTAAGGGTTAAAATGAACGAATGTGTTTGTCTGACCTGCTGGAACATAATAGAAAAACATATTTTTCTAATGCTGGACAAAGGGGTGGGGAGAGAGAGAGAGAGAGAGAGAGAGAGAGAGAGAGAGAGAGAGAGAGAGAGAGAGAGAGAGTAAAAAGCAGTATGATTATATGCTAAAATACTGCACGAAAAATTCGTTAGCGATTTGCGGCAAATATAACTAAATGGCATTTGTACATGCACGTATACCTCGATAGAGAGAAGAGTGTTCTCAGCTTAGGACGGAAGTTTGTCTTGTTTTCCTGGAAAAAATTTAAGGGTGAATGAAGGGATTTTTTTTTTTTTTCAAGAGAAATACTTAGAGAAAACTGCCAAATTAGGACATGGCCAAATCAAAGTCTAGTTTCATTTTGTTTTTGTATGCGACTGAGTTTTGGCATCAGTAAAATAATGACGTTTCCAATTCCTGCGACTGAGGATGTACCCGCCAGAGTAATCTTTTCAGTCGTAAGTCCCGTTGTACAATTATAATTCTGCTTGAACGCTGAAGTTCTCGAAGCATAAAAAAAAGAACTGGTTCAGACCACATCACGAGAACGACGCGAAAGCCACCAAAAGTTACATCAGGCCAAGGAATCCTCCATGAATATGTAGGTGAAGCGTACATAGGTCTCTCGGAGGGCGCCTAAAGGGGAGAATGCAGCG
>NC_089746.1:63019011-63026511 GCF_040412425.1 Macrobrachium rosenbergii | reverse complement strand
TATATGTAGCAAGAGAACGTTCTTTCAGAAAAACCAGGAATTCTGGAACTTCTCTCCTTCGGTTGTCTTGAAATGAAGCTTTGACTTGATGAACTTGAACTGCCAAATTAAACGTAAACTTGCTAAAAATACAACACAATAAAGCTTTATTTGCTTAGTATACAAACAATCCATACATGTCTCAACCATTTTGTTTCGATAAAAGAAAAAAAAATTTCAAGACTACTGCTGGCTAATTTAAAAATCCTAATAGAATGGCCTAAGATATTCCGCCACTTCAAACAATCATGTCATTTTGTTTCGATAAAAGAAAAAGAAATTCTCTAAATATCTCAGATTGGCAGAGAACGACATGTCACATAAAGAAAATCACTTTACCGTTTCTGAACGTGATTGGAAGCCTGAAAATGCTGTACATGCTTGAGCTTATTGCTCTAAATCCGATGCAGGCGGTGGGATTGAGGATTTTTCCTCATGCTCAACACAAAAGCTCTTTATTACAGCTCAGTTACCTGGTTAGTGTAGCGAATGGAAATTTAGTCATTCGTGACAGAAGTAATGTTATGAAAGGCTACATTTTTTTCTAACAACTACAAAACGCGCGCTGGTAGTATTGATTGGTTATTTTATTGTGTGGTAATGTCACGAAAATGAATAATTACTCAGGTACCAATGCATTCCTGTGTGCTTGGCAATGAAAAGACAGTTAGGCTGAAATCATGCCTGAAAGCATTCTTAGAATTACCGTCTACTTTGTCATGGGAATTTCCATTAAGGACTAGTACTTGCTAGATACTAATAATAAGTATATCTTAGTTTAACCAGACCATTGAGCTGATTAACAGCTCTCTTAGGACTGGTCCGAAGGATTAGATTTATTTCACGTGGCTAAGAACCAACTGCTTACCTAACAACGGGACCTACAGCTTATTGTGGAATTCGAACCCTATTATGACGAGAAATGAATTTCTATAACCAGAAATAAATTCCTCTAATTCTTCATTGGCCGGTTGGAGAGTCGAACGCTGGGCCAACAGCGTGCTAGCCGAGAGCTCTACCCACCCCTCCAATGAAGAATTATACTTGCTAGTTACAATGCAGTTCATTGTCATCCCCACTCTGTTGATGTGCCACGCTGACCAGTGCCAGAAAATCCACTCTGTTGATGTGCCACGCTGTCACGCTGACCAGTGCCAGAAAATCCACTCTGTTGATGTGCCACGCTGTCACGCTGACCAGTGCCAGAAAATCCACTCTGTCACGCTGACCAGTGCCAGAAAATCCACTCTGTCACGCTGACCAGTGCCAGAAAATTTCGCTCCTTTTATCGTGAAACAGGAATGGTACTGGTGCTAATGTTCTTGCCTTCAGAAAATCCTTTATGTGCTGTGAACCTGACCAGTGCCAGAAAATCCACTCATGTGCACCTCATGCGGTGCACTGCCAGGCCACTTGTTGATGTGCCACTCTGCAGTCACGCCTGACCAGTGCCAGAAAATCCACTCTTTGTTCCTTTTACTGTCACGCTCCAGTCCAGAAAATCTCTTTGATTCCATCTTACTTTCCACCCAGTCGTAACAGTTGATTCATGTGCAGCTGACCAGAGGTTTTCCACTCTGTTACACCTGTCAGACCTGTTACTGTCAGTGTCCGTTTCAGCTCTGAATGACCTCACCAGGTCCCAGTGCTTGTTCCTTTTATTGTGAAACAGAATCTGTATTCAATTAACTTGCTGTGAAAAACGCCAGGCGCAATTGACTTGCCCACCTCATGTGAGACCTGTACGGCTGGCTTCTATGTAACTTTATACGTCCGTAACTTTTTTTTTTTTTTTCCTTTCAAATCTTGCTTTGTTCCATCTTACGTTCACCCACTCGTCACTAATGGTAACGAAAGCAAAATTTTGGAATACCTGTTTGGTTCCCGTGACCTATAGGGCAGTTGCAGATCCCTGGAACCAGTAGAATAATTTTCTGGTTTCGAGTGATCGCATTTTACTTTTCCATGTAAGTGTATTTATGGATGTCTTGCTGAAGTGCTTGGTCATTACGTCCGTATTTTTTTTTTATTTCTTTCGAAATTATGTTAATGTTAACGTTCATCGTCATACTAAGGCCTCAGTGACCTGTATTTTTATTGGAATACGGGTTTGGTTCAAACTCTCTCTCTCTCTCTCCCTGGAACCAGTAGAATAATTATCTGGTTTTCTCTCTCATTTTACTTTTCCAGGAACCCTGTATTTTAATATATTATATCTTGGGCCATTAGAGAGAATTTTCAAAATTTATTTCTTTCTCTATTATGTTAATCTTAACTCTCTCTCTCTCTCTCTCCTCAGTGACCTGTTTTAATATTTTTATGTGATTGAGAAGAAAAAGATTCTCTCTCTCTCTCTCTCTCTCTCTCTCTCTCTCTCTCTCTCTCTCTCTCTCTCTCTCTCTCTCTCTCAAGACCCTGAAGTTTTAATATATTATATCTTGGGCCATAGAAGAAAAGATTCTCTCTCTCTCTCTCTCTCTCTCTCTCTCTCTCTCTCTCTCTCTCTCTCTCTCTCTCTCTCTCTCTCTCTCTCTCTCTCTCTCTCAAGACCCCTGAAGTTATAATATGTCATATTTTGGGACACTGAAGAAGAAGAGATGGACCTGATATTTTTCTGAGACGGGAATTTGTCGCCCAGAATGGCACTGAAAAACATAAAAGAAGCGAAGAAAACTTAGTTATAAATATAAACCTCCAAATTGAAGAGCCCACCACCAAAATCAAACGGTGAGAATCTATAGAGCCCAAAGAAAGGAATTTCAAATTAGAATCACTTTAATGGTTATCTGGGTAAGATATAATAATACCAACCACCGCAAGATTCATTTGTACACAAAAGCCATCAGTAGAGTGCTTGCAGATTATTTACAACCTTAGTCATGAAACCCTTGTAGGGGGGACTAGTGCCGTCAGTGCACCTCACGCAGTGCACTGTAGGCATTGCTTGAGGTTCTTTGCAACCCCATACATTCCTTTTATGCACCTCCATTCATATTCTCTCTCTTCCATCTTGCTAACCACCTTCTCCTAACACTTGTTCCATAGGGCAGCCGCGAGGTTTTCCTCCTGTTGCGCACCTGTCAGGCCCTTCTACTCTCAATTTCCCTTTCAGCGTTGAATGACCTCATAGGTCCCGGTGCTTGGCCTTTGGCCTGAATTCCATATTCCATTCCTTAGCTATGAAAGATTAGGAATAGTGAAGATGAGTAAATCTTGTCTCTAAAAACATAATAACGAAGATGATTGTTTAGCATCTATTCAAAAACGAAGTTGTTGCATAATCTGATATTATCAACATCATTAACGACAGAACGTTTTAAGTACAGGATAACAGACACTCACACGTCAGTCTGCTCGTGTCCAGATTTTTGCAGATCGAAAACTAATTGGCAAATGTGTAACAGTAACAAACAGTGTTGCAATAAATGATGAAACACACCCAATATCAAAACAGGTTCATTCAAAAATAGAAAGAGCTTGCCAAACACTGAATCACCACGACCGAAACACCGATTTCAGTTCGTATATGATCCAGTAGAATGTAAACGGGCTTCAAATTAGAATTCGTATCAGGTAATTGCAGCTAATTATTTCTGGGTGTAAACCTTTGCTTTTTTTTCTCTCGACAGATTTGGGACAAACACAGAAGAGGAGACATTTATGACAATGAGAGACACCAGTTTTCCAGTCACTCAGCAACAGATAATGATAAAACTGGAACCCCAATAATTATGTTCACAGTATCAAATATAATAAAATAACGATACAGAGTTCAACATTCCTCTAAGCTATTCCAGGCAGTAGTCACGCAACTCTTCATAACGTGTACACCTCTTGTAATTATAATGTCTTTGATCTACAACATCTAAATTTTTTTTTACCACAACCAACATTGTTGTAAGGTTTCAGTCTCATTTCAGCTGACAGGTTTAGGTCTCGGATTAGTCAGCTTATCCAAGACCTTAACTTACTGTTACGTTCATAAAACGGAAAGGTACCTTTACTTATTTTCCCAACCTTACCGGTATTTTGTGTCGACTGATCTCTTCCCTGCGTTTTGTACCTTTGGTAAACAAATCCAAATGGCATGTTTTATTTTATTTGTATTCAAGTATAATCATAACCGAATAATTAATGACATAGAATACTAACAAATCCAGTTTTTTATGCTCCATATTATAAAGTAAATATAGCAGACTGTGGAAAAATGTGGTTTACGTATTGGACAAAATCGTAAGTGTTTTGGGGATCGTAATGAAAAAACAAACCTTATTATGAATGTCATTATTGATGTAGGTAATAATAATCCCGGCATAAATATTCTGCGAGTGCTATAGCACAGTAATTCGGTGAATGAGCTGAAGTCACTTACCCAAAACATAATCGACCACCAATTTAGATATTCAGAAAAAGGCAGAATCCGTGAACATCTCAACCTCGGAAGATGAAATTATCCCTAACAGACTTTTGACATTAAATATGGAAGTCTAAAAACCGATTGACGTTTAACTATTAGTAAACATCAGAAAGGAATATATAATGAAAGAAAATATAAGTTCATGAAAATGTGTCTCCACTAGATTTATAACAAAATATTGAGCACCAGGCCTTCTTTGAAATTTATAGGGAGTCCAGGATCCATTTACGATACAAATGTCCTTGAGAAAAATCGCATCTGACGGTACTATAAAATGAATAGGTTATTAATTTTGAAGCAGCTTGAGAATGATATTAAATAGTTCACGAATGATGAATTGGAACGATCTTTGTTGTAGTATTTCATGACAAATTAGTATAAGTTTTGTAATGATTAAAAATCTAGCTTAACCTCCCTCGAAAGTAATTCGTTTCAGTTTTATAGTAATCTTTGGGAAAGAGTCTCTTTCCAGAAGTGTTGATTATAAGTGTAATTCATTGGGAAAGATCTTGACAATCCAGTCAAATTATTATTATTATTATTATTATTTTATCTCAGTCATCCTGTTCGACTGGGTGGTATTTATAGTGTGGGGTTCCGGGTTGCATCCTGTCTCCTTAGGAGTCCATTACTGTCTTCACTATGTGCGCAGTTTCTAGTAGAACTGGGCCCTAGAGCTACTTCGGCATCTAGTTTTTCCAGGTTCCTTTTTAAGGATCTTGGAATCGTGCCTAGTGTTCCTATGATTATGGGTACAATTTCCGCTGGCATATCCCATACCCTTCTTCTGGTGTCCCATGGTACTGTACTGCGACATCAATGAGTGATACTTCTTGATTTTGTCAATCAGCGTCAAGTCTGGTCTATTGGCACGTAGGCTATCACCCTATCTGTTCTGATACCACAGTCCCGGAGGCTCTTTGCCCGAGCGTTTTCTTTCACTCCCTGAGGCTGGTGTTCGTACCACCTTATTGCTGCAAGCTAGCTGGTGTTTCTTGCACAGGCTCCAGTGGAGGGCTTTTGCTACTGAATCACGCCTCTTCCTCCTGTTTCACCTTTCTGACCTACCTACTCTGTTTCCTTTCCAGCGCTGAATTGACCTCATAGGTCCCAGTTCTTGGCCTTTGACCTAAACTCTGTATTTAATTCAGTTCAGTTCATTTCAGTATTTAGGGTGTCCCACCCACGTAGGTAATAAAAGGAAATAAAAATGCTGATGGGACTCAAAAAGTTATGCCACTGGGGTATGTTCAAATCGAACATTATCGTTCCTGAAGACGACTCATTATTATCACTAAAACTACTCGTCTTGAATAAGTAACAGTCAGTTATAAAATGCTGAGCATCACATACTGTTCTTGCATTCTTCATTTAGGAAGAACTCCATACGTAAGCAGCCCTAGCTTGTCTTTGAAGAGGTCACACTCGCTCGGCTTTTTGCTGTTGAGATGGACTTGCTTCTTACGGTCGCATACTTGAGAGTTGCATAGCCTATGTCGATGTAAAAATCTCAATGTTGTATCATCTGTACCAAGCCATTGAATCATGAGTTCTTTTACGAGCGTTTCATATTGAAACGCATAGACGCAGAGAAACGGAAAGACGTTGAATGTTTTATAGTGCGTATCAGCCAGCCAATTTGTGTAGATGTGAAGTACAGGCTGGAAGATCTTCCGTTAGCAGTGGGAATTTTCATTAGTCAGCACGCGCGGGCGTGGCCTTCCCTCTGGTCGACTCCGCTTTTTGTCTTTGTTTTATCGGTTGCATGTGTGCTAAAGGCCACGCAGAGGTCTAGAATCATTATCATTATTATTCGGGATGAGCGAACAAGTCCGGAGACCCGTTTATTTTAGATCAAGTTTGAAGCGTCGTCGATTTTGAAAATGAGTCTGGAAAACCATTCATTTTAAATCAATCTTCCGAGGACTAGGAGACCACTTTATGAAAAAAAAAAAAAAAAGAGCGGTGAAGAAAACAACAAAGAAATAAATGCTCCATGATCAGGGATGTGATAAGAAACTAAGGCAATAGTCCCTTGTTCTTCAGAGTACTATTGAGTACGTAAGCTAGCGGGGGCATCAATAATACTAACCCGAAGACCGGTCCACAGGTTTCCAGCCAAGGGATTGGAACACCTGGAACTGATGAGTGCGGCAAAGAACCGCAGGAATATATTTCACGTCACTGCATTTACGGCAGTGGACAGCTTCTTTATCCATGGAAGCAACATAGAGTAGGTGCGCTTTATTTTGTGAGTTGTTTACACACGCCTTATATACATCCGCCAGGATATAAATTGCCGTCATGGAACTGACAAGAAATGAGCAATCCGTATCCGGTTTAATGTGGAAGAAGAATGGGATAAATAAGTAATGGTGCCGGTGTAAACATTTACAAACGCGCCTCTCAGACTGACAGGTATAGAATTTATTGAGTTTGTAGGAACGAAAGAGCGGGCAACTGTATACACAGTTTTGTGTTTGTGCTTGAATGCACATGATACTAAGGGACGACTTATCACAGCGTGGTTGGTTAGAAGTTTAGAGGTGCTTCGAGTTGCGGTTATTATTTTTAAATCTATATATTTCTTAAAAAAATATTTAGATTTCTTAAGGTCAGTATGGTGAGTGGGAGCAGACTTTGTTTATAAGGTGATGTCGATGCCTGTAATCAGTCCAAAAGGACGCGATTAATTCGATGTTGACATCTGTACTGCTGCAAAAATGACTAAAGGGTGATTGGTTTATTAGTAAAGAAATATTTGACAACTGATTCATAAGTACTAAATGAAATTCATTAGAAATATTTGACATCTGTATGTAAAAATGACTAAAGGGTGAGTGATTCATTAAAAAGAAATATTTGACATCTGTATAAAATGACTAAAGACATTAAATGGTACTAAATGGCAAGTGATTCATTAGAAAAGAAATATTTGACATCTGTATTGCTGCAAAAATGACTAAAGGGTGAGTGATTCATTAGAAAAGAAATATTTGACATCTGTATTGCTGCAAAAATAAGTGACTAAAGGGTGACTTATT